>NW_027189625.1:0-127068 GCF_040958095.1 Procambarus clarkii
AAACTGAAAATTCACAAAAACGTAAAAAACGGCAAAATACTGCCTAATTCGATGATATTTTCTCTATATTACATAAAGGAAAAGGGGATGATAAGCGTCCAAATATTGGTAAATTCGATGATTTTTAGTACAAAACCAAACGCAAGAAAACTTGCTTGAAATGCAATATTATGCAAAATTCTGAGATATGAAGGTCAATCACGTATCGTGATACTACATGAAGTAGTATCGAAATATTGGTAAAAACGAATATATTTACGTAAAATCACACTACATGAAAAACGAGAAAAAATTCACTATTTTACCAAATTTGAGGATTTAACTTCAAATCATAGAGCGAGGTTTCGTATTATTTAGGTCCAAGAAAAGACATATGACAATGTTGTTTCCAATGCAAATAAAAAAAAGCAATGTGTTTTCATTAGAATTAACTAAAATGATCCTGATTTTCCACTTATATTACAGATGGAAGATGTACACGTAAACCGCTCTAATCCGGCTGAAACGTCGATATATGCAATAAAAACAGAACTTCTCCCCTTTTCAATATCTTACTCAGCATTTCAACGAGAAACAAGTAGTTAATTAAAAATGAAGTGTTTATTGTTAATTTCTAATCAATTATGTGTTTGCATCATTTATATCGTATATATAATGAATTAATAGCAATAAACTGAAAATTCACAAAAACGTGCAAAAACGGCAAAAATATTGCATAATTTGACGATATTTTCTTTAAATCACATGAAGGAAATGAGGATGATAAACGTCAAAATATTGCTAAATTCGATGATTTTTAGTACAAAACCAAACGCAAGAAAACTTGCTTAAAAGGCAATATTATGCAAAATTCTGAGATTTGAAGGCCAAATTACGTATCGTGATACTACATGAAGTAGTATCGAAATATTGGTAGAAACGAATATATTTACGTAAAATCACACTACATGAAAAACGAGAAAAAAGTCACTATTTTACCAAATTTGAGGATTTTAACTTCAAATCATTGAGCGAGGTTTCGTATTATTTAGATCCAAGAAAAGACATATGACAAAGTTGTTTCCAATACAAATGATAAAAATCAATGTGTTTTTCCACAATTAGAATTAACTAAATTGATCCTGATTTTCCGCTTATATTACAGATGGAAGATGTACACGTAAAACCGCTCTAATCCGACTGAAACGTCGATATTTGCAATAAAAAAAAAAACTTCTCCCCTTTTCAATATCTTACTCAGCATTTTAACGAGAAACAAATAGTTGAATAAAAATGAAGTGTTTATTGTTAATTTCTAATCAATTATGTGTTTGCATCATTTATATCGTATATTTAATGAATTAATAGCAATAAACTGAAAATTCACAAAAACGTAGAAAAACGGCAAAATATTGCCTAATTCGACGATATTTCTTTAAATCACATAAAGGAAATGAGGATGATAAACGTCAAAATATTGCTAAATTCGATGATTTTTAGTACAAAACCAAACGCAAGAAAACTTGCTTAAAAGGCAATATTATGCGAAATTATGAGATTTGAAGGCCAAACCACGTATCGTGATACTACATGAAGTAGTATCGAAATATTGGTAAAACGAATATATTACCGTAAAATCACACTACATGAAAAACGTGAAAAAAGTCACTATTTTACCAAATTTAAGGATTTTAACTTCAAATCATAGAGCGAGGTTTCTTATTATTTAGATCCAAGAAAAGACATATGACAATGTTGTTTACAATACAAATGACAAAAATCAATGTGTTTTTCCACAATTCGAATTAACTAAAATGATCCTGATTTTCCGCTTATATTACAGATGGAAGATGTACACGTAAAACCGCTCTAATCTGGCTGAAACGTCGATATATGCAATAAAAACAGAACTTCTCCCCTTTTCAATATCTTACTAAGTATTTTAACGAGAAACAAATAGTTGATTGAAAATGAAGTGTGTATTGTTAATTTCTAATCAATTATGTGTTTGCATCATTTTTATCGTATATATAATGAATTAATAACAATAAACTGAAAATTAAAAAAAACGTGGAAAAACGGCAAAATACTGCCTAATTCGATGATATTTTCTCTATATCACATAAAGGAAAAGGGGATGATAAACGTCAAAATATTGCTAAATTCGATGATTTTTAGTACAAACCCAAACGCCAGAAAACTTGCTTAAAATGCAATATTATGCAAAATTCTGAGATATGAAGGTCAAATCACGTATCGTGATACTACATGAAGTAGTATCGAAATATTGGTAAAAACGAATATATTTACGTAAAATCACACTACATGAAAAACGAGAAAAAAGTCACTATTTTACCAAATTTGAGGATTTTAACTTCAAATCATAGAGCGAGGTTTCGTATTATTTAGATCCAAGAAAAGACATATGACAATGTTGTTTCCAATGCAAATAAAAAAAAAGCAATGTGTTTTCATTAGAATTAACTAAAATGATCCTGATTTTCCACTTATATTACAGATGGAAGATGTACACGTAAAACCGCTCTAATCCGGCTGAAACGTCGATATATGCAATAAAAACAGAACTTCTCCCCTTTTCAATATCTTAGCATTTCAACGAGAAACAAATAGTTGATTAAAAATGAAGTGTTTATTGTTAATATCTAATCAATTATGTGTTTGCATCATTTATATCGTATATATAATGAATTAATAGCAATAAACTGAAAATTCACAAAAACGTGCAAAAACGGCAAAATATTGCATAATTCGACGATATTTTCTTTAAATCACATGAAGGAAATGAGGATGATAAACGTCAAAATATTGCTAAATTCGATGATTTTTAGTACAATACCAAACGCAAGAAAACTTGCTTAAAATGCAATATTATGCGAAATTCTGAGATTTGAAGGCCAAATTACGTATCGTGATACTACATGAAGTAGTATCGAAATATTGGTAGAAACGAATATATTTACGTAAAATCACACTACATGAAAAACGAGAAAAAAAATCACTATTTTACCAAATTTGAGGATTTTAACTTCAAATCATTGAGCGAGGTTTCGTATTATTTAGATCCAAGAAAAGACATATGACAATGTTGTTTACGATACAAATGACAAAAACCAATGTGTTTTTCCACAATTCGAATTAACTAAAATGATCCTGATTTTACGCTTATATTACAGATGGAAGATGTACACGTAAAACCGCTCTAATCTGGCTGAAACGTCGATATATGCAATAAAAACAGAACTTCTCCCCTTTTCAATATCTTACTAAGTATTTTAACGAGAAACAAATAGTTGATTGAAAATGAAGTGTGTATTGTTAATTTCTAATCAATTATGTGTTTGCATCATTTTTATCGTATATATAATGAATTAATAACAATAAACTGAAAATTAAAAAAAACGTGGAAAAACGGCAAAATACTGCCTAATTCGATGATATTTTCTCTATATCACATAAAGGAAAAGGGGATGATAAACGTCAAAATATTGCTAAATTCGATGATTTTTAGTACAAACCCAAACGCAAGAAAACTTGCTTAAAATGCAATATTATGCAAAATTCTGAGATATGAAGGTCAAATCACGTATCGTGATACTACATGAAGTAGTATCGAAATATTGGTAAAAACGAATATATTTACGTAAAATCACACTACATGAAAAACGAGAAAAAAGTCACTATTTTACCAAATTTGAGGATTTTAACTTCAAATCATAGAGCGAGGTTTCGTATTATTTAGATCCAAGAAAAGACCTATGACAATGTTGTTTCCAATGCAAATAAAAAAAAAAGCAATGTGTTTTCATTAGAATTAACTAAAATGATCCTGATTTTCCACTTATATTACAGATGGAAGATGTACACGTAAAACCGCTCTAATCCGGCTGAAAAGTCGATATATGCAATAAAAACAGAACTTCTCCCCATTTCAATATCTTACTCAGCATTTCAACGAGAAACAAATAGTTGATTAAAAATGAAGTGTTTATTGTTAATTTCTAATCAATTATGTGTTTGCATCATTTATATCGTATATATAATGAATTAATAGCAATAAACTGAAAATTCACAAAAACGTGCAAAAACGGCAAAATATTGCATAATTCGACGAGATTTTCTTTAAATCACATGAAGGAAATGAGGATGATAAACGTCAAAATATTGCTAAATTCGATGATTTTTAGTACAATACCAAACGCAAGAAAACTTGCTTAAAATGCAATATTATGCGAAATTCTGAGATTTGAAGGCCAAATTACGTATCGTGATACTACATGAAGTAGTATCGAAATATTGGTAGAAACGAATATATTTACGTAAAATCACACTACATGAAAAACGAGAAAAAAGTCACTATTTTACCAAATTTGAGGATTTTAACTTCAAATCATTGAGCGAGGTTTCGTATTATTTAGATCCAAGAAAAGACATATGACAATGTTGTTTCCAATACAAATGATAAAAATCAATGTGTTTTTCCAAAATTAGAATTAACTAAATTGATCCTGATTTTCCGCTTATATTACAGATGGAAGATGTACACGTAAAACCGCTCTAATCCGGCTGAAACGTCGATATTTGCAATAAAAAGAGAACTTCTCCCCTTTTCAATATCTTACTCAGCATTTTAACGAGAAACAAATAGTTGAATAAAAATGAAGTGTTTATTGTTAATTTCTAATCAATTATGTGTTTGCATCATTTATATCGTATATTTAATGAATTAATAGCAATAAACTGAAAATTCACAAAAACGTAGAAAAACGGCAAAATATTGCCTAATTCGACGATATTTTCTTTAAATCACATAAAGGAAATGAGGATGATAAACGTCAAAATATTGCTAAATTCGATGATTTTTAGTACAAAACCAAACGCAAGAAAACTTGCTTAAAAGGCAATATTATGCGAAATTATGAGATTTGAAGGCCAAACCACGTATCGTGATACTACATGAAGTAGTATCGAAATATTGGTAAAAACGAATATATTTACGTAAAATCACACTACATGAAAAACGAGAAAAAAGTCACTATTTTACCAAATTTGAGGATTTTAACTTCAAATCATAGAGCAAGGATTCGTATTATTAAGATCCAAGAAAAGACATATGACAATGTAGTTTCCAATTCAAATGAAAAAAATCAATGTGTTTTCATTAGAATTAACTAAAATGATCCTGATTTTCCACTTATATTACAGATGGAAGATGTACACGTAAAACCGCTCTAATCCGGCTGAAACGTCGATATATGCAATAAAAACAGAACTTCTCCCCTTTTCAATATCTTACTCAGCATTTTAACGAGAAACAAATAGTTGAATATAAATGAAGTGTTTATTGTTAATTTCTAATCAATTATGTGTTTGCATCATTTATATCGTATATTTAATGAATTAATAGCAATAAACTGAAAATTCACAAAAACGTGGAAAAACGGCAAAAAATTGCCTAATTAGACGGTATTTTCTTTAAATCACATAAAGGAAAAGGGGATGATAAACGTCAAAATATTGCTAAATTCGATGATTTTTAGTACAAAACCAAACGCAAGAAAACTTGCTTAAAATGCAATATTATGCAAAATTCTGAGATATGAAGGTCAAATCACGTATCGTGATACTACATGAAGTAGTATCGAAATATTGGTAAAAACGAATATATTTACGTAAAATCACACTACATGAAAAACGAGAAAAAAGTCACTATTTTACCAAATTTGAGGATTTTAACTTCAAATCATAGAGCGAGGTTTCGTATTATTTAGATCCAAGAAAAGACATATGACAATGTTGTTTCCAATTCAAATAAAAAAAAATCAATGTGTTTTCATTAGAATTAACTAAAATGATCCTGATTTTCCACTTATATTACAGATGGAAGATGTACACGTAAAACCGCTCTAATCCGGCTGAAACGTCGATATATGCAATAAAAACAGAACTTCTCCCCTTTTCAATATCTTACTCAGCATTTTAACGAGAAACAAATAGTTGAATAAAAATGAAGTGTTTATTGTTAATTTCTAATCAATTTTGTGTTTGCATCATTTATATCGTATATTTAATGAAGTAATAGCAATAAACTGAAAATTCACAAAAACGTAGAAAAACGGCAAAATATTGCCTAATTCGACGATATTTTCTTTAAATCACATTAAAGGAAATGAGGATGATAAACGTCAAAATATTGCTAAATTCGATGATTTTTAGTACAAAACCAAACGCAAGAAAACTTGATTAAAAGGCAATATTATGCGAAATTATGAGATTTGAAGGCCAAACCACGTATCGTGATACTACATGAAGTAGTATCGAAATATTGGTAAAAACGAATATATTACCGTAAAATCACACTATATGAAAAACGTGAAAAAAGTCACTATTTTACCAAATTTGAGGATTTTAACTTCAAATCATAGAGCGAGGTTTCTTATTATTTAGATCCAAGAAAAGACATATGACAATGTTGTTTACAATACAAATGATAAAAATCAATGTGTTTTTCCACAATTCGAATTAACTAAAATGATCCTGATTTTCCGCTTATATTACAGATGGAAGATGTACACGTAAAACCGCTCTAATCTGGCTGAAACGTCGATATATGCAATAAAAACGGAACTTCTCCCCTTTTCAATATCTTACTCAGTATTTTAACGAGAAACAAATAATTGATTGAAAATGAAGTGTGTATTGTTAATTTTTAATCAATTATGTGTTTGCATCATTTTTATCGTATATATAATGAATTAATAACAATAAGCTGAAAATTCAAAAAAACGTGGAAAAACGGCAAAATACTGCCTAATTCGATGATATTTTCTCTATATTACATAAAGGAAAAGGGGATGATAAGCGTCCAAATATTGGTAAATTCGATGATTTTTAGTACAAAACCAAACGCAAGAAAACTTGCTTGAAATGCAATATTATGCAAAATTCTGAGATATGAAGGTCAAATCACGTATCGTGATACTACATGAAGTAGTATCGAAATATTGGTAAAAACGAATATATTACCGTAAAATCACACTACATGAAAAACGTGAAAAAAGTCACTATTTTACCAAATTTGAGGATTTTAACTTCAAATCATAGAGCGAGGTTTCTTATTATTTAGATCCAAAAAAAGACATATGACAATGTTGTTCCCAATACAAATGATAAAAATCAATGTGTTTTTCCACAATTAGAATTAACTAAAATGATCCTGATTTTCCGCTTATATTACAGATGGAAGATGTACACGTAAAACCGCTCTAATCTGGCTGAAACGTCGATATATGCAATAAAAACAGAACTTCTCCCCTTTTCAATATCTTACTCAGTATTTTAACGAGAAACAAATAGTTGATTGAAAATGAAGTGTGTATTGTTAATTTCTAATCAATTATGTGTTTGCCTCATTTTTATCGTATATATAATGAATTAATAACAATAAACGGAAAATTCACAAAAACGTGAAAAAACGGCAATATACTGCCTAATTCGATGATATTTTCTCTATATCACATAAAGGAAAAGGGAATGATAAACGTCAAAACATTGATAAATTCGATGATTTTTAGTACAAAACCAAACGCAAGAAAACTTGCTTAAAAGGCAATATTATGCGAAATTATGAGATTTGAAGGCCAAACCACGTATCGTGATACTATATGAAGTAGTATCGAAATATTGGTAAAACGAATATATTACCGTAAAATCACACTACATGAAAAACGTGAAAAAAGTCACTATTTTACCAAATTTGAGGATTTTAACTTCAAATCATAGAGCGAGGTTTCTTATTATTTAGATCCAAGAAAAGACATATGACAATGTTGTTTACAATACAAATGACAAAAATCAATGTGTTTTTCCACAATTCGAATTAACTAAAATGATCCTGATTTTCCGCTTATATTACAGATGGAAGATGTACACGTAAAACCGCTCTAATCTGGCTGAAACGTCGATATATGCAATAAAAACAGAACTTCTCCCCTTTTCAATATCTTACTAAGTATTTTAACGAGAAACAAATAGTTGATTGAAAATGAAGTGTATATTGTTAATTTCTAATCAATTATGTGTTTGCATCATTTTTATCGTATATATAATGAATTAATAACAATAAACTGAAAATTAAAAAAAACGTGGAAAAACGGCAAAATACTGCCTAATTCGATGATATTTTCTCTATATCACATAAAGGAAAAGGGGATGATAAACGTCAAAATATTGCTAAATTCGATGATTTTTAGTACAAACCCAAACGCCAGAAAACTTGCTTAAAATGCAATATTATGCAAAATTCTGAGATATGAAGGTCAAATCACGTATCGTGATACTACATGAAGTAGTATCGAAATATTGGTAAAAACGAATATATTTACGTAAAATCACACTACATGAAAAACGAGAAAAAAGTCACTATTTTACCAAATTTGAGGATTTTAACTTCAAATCATAGAGCGAGGTTTCGTATTATTTAGATCCAAGAAAAGACATATGACAATGTTGTTTCCAATGCAAATAAAAAAAAAGCAATGTGTTTTCATTAGAATTAACTAAAATGATCCTGATTTTCCACTTATATTACAGATGGAAGATGTACACGTAAAACCGCTCTAATCCGGCTGAAACGTCGATATATGCAATAAAAACAGAACTTCTCCCCTTTTCAATATCTTACTCAGCATTTCAACGAGAAACAAATAGTTGATTAAAAATGAAGTGTTTATTGTTAATATCTAATCAATTATGTGTTTGCATCATTTATATCGTATATATAATGAATTAATAGCAATAAACTGAAAATTCACAAAAACGTGCAAAAACGGCAAAATATTGCATAATTCGACGATATTTTCTTTAAATCACATGAAGGAAATGAGGATGATAAACGTCAAAATATTGCTAAATTCGATGATTTTTAGTACAATACCAAACGCAAGAAAACTTGCTTAAAATGCAATATTATGCGAAATTCTGAGATTTGAAGGCCAAATTACGTATCGTGATACTACATGAAGTAGTATCGAAATATTGGTAGAAACGAATATATTTACGTAAAATCACACTACATGAAAAACGAGAAAAAAAATCACTATTTTACCAAATTTGAGGATTTTAACTTCAAATCATTGAGCGAGGTTTCGTATTATTTAGATCCAAGAAAAGACATATGACAATGTTGATCCAATACAAATGATAAAAATCAATGTGTTTTTCCACAATTAGAATTAACTAAATTGATCCTGATTTTCCGCTTATATTACAGATGGAAGATGTACACGTAAAACCGCTCTAATCCGGCTGAAACGTCGATATTTGCAATAAAAAGAGAACTTCTCCCCTTTTCAATATCTTACTCAGCATTTTAACGAGAAACAAATAGTTGAATAAAAATGAAGTGTTTATTGTTAATTTCTAATCAATTATGTGTTTGCATCATTTATATCGTATATTTAATGAATTAATAGCAATAAACTGAAAATTCACAAAAACGTAGAAAAACGGCAAAATATTGCCTAATTCGACGATATTTTCTTTAAATCACATAAAGGAAATGAGGATGATAAACGTCAAAATGTTGCTAAATTCGATGATTTTTAGTACAAAACCAAACGCAAGAAAACTTGCTTAAAAAGCAATATTATGCGAAATTATGAGATTTGAAGGCCAAACCACGTATCCTGATACTACATGAAGTAGTATCGAAATATTGGTAAAAACGAATATATTTACGTAAAATCACACTACATGAAAAACGAGAAAAAAGTCACTATTTTACCAAATTTGAGGATTTTAACTTCAAATCATAGAGCAAAGTTTCGTATTATTAAGATCCAAGAAAAGACATATGACAATGTAGTTTCCAATTCAAATGAAAAAAATCAATGTGTTTTCATTAGAATTAACTAAAATGATCCTGATTTTCCACTTATATTACAGATGGAAGATGTACACGTAAAACCGCTCTAATCCGGCTGAAACGTCGATATATGCAATAAAAACAGAACTTCTCCCCTTTTCAATATCTTACTCAGCATTTCAACGAGAAACAAATAGTTGATTAATAATGAAGTGTTTATTGTTAATATCTAATCAATTATGTGTTTGCATCATTTATATCGTATATATAATGAATTAATAGCAATAAACTGAAAATTCACAAAAACGTGCAAAAACGGCAAAATATTGCATAATTCGACGATATTTTCTTTAAATCACACGAAGGAAATGAGGATGATAAACGTCAAAATATTGCTAAATTCGATGATTTTTAGTACAATACCAAACGCAAGAAAACTTGCTTAAAATGCAATATTATGCGAAATTCTGAGATTTGAAGGCCAAATTACGTATCGTGATACTACATGAAGTAGTATCGAAATATTGGTAGAAACGAATATATTTACGTAAAATCACACTACATGAAAAACGAGAAAAAAAATCACTATTTTACCAAATTTGAGGATTTTAACTTCAAATCATTGAGCGAGGTTTCGTATTATTTAGATCCAAGAAAAGACATATGACAATGTTGTTTCCAATACAAATGATAAAAATCAATGTGTTTTTCCACAATTAGAATTAACTAAATTGATCCTGATTTTCCGCTTATATTACAGATGGAAGATGTACACGTAAAACCGCTCTAATCCGGCTGAAACGTCGATATTTGCAATAAAAAGAGAACTTCTCCCCTTTTCAATATCTTACTCAGCATTTTAACGAGAAACAAATAGTTGAATAAAAATGAAGTGTTTATTGTTAATTTCTAATCAATTATGTGTTTGCATCATTTATATCGTATATTTAATGAATTAATAGCAATAAACTGAAAATTCACAAAAACGTAGAAAAACGGCAAAATATTGCCTAATTCGACGATATTTTCTTTAAATCACATAAAGGAAATGAGGATGATAAACGTCAAAATATTGCTAAATTCGATGATTTTTAGTACAAAACCAAACGCAAGAAAACTTGCTTAAAAAGCAATATTATGCGAAATTATGAGATTTGAAGGCCAAACCACGTATCCTGATACTACATGAAGTAGTATCGAAATATTGGTAAAAACGAATATATTTACGTAAAATCACACTACATGAAAAACGAGAAAAAAGTCACTATTTTACCAAATTTGAGGATTTTAACTTCAAATCATAGAGCAAAGTTTCGTATTATTAAGATCCAAGAAAAGACATATGACAATGTAGTTTCCAATTCAAATGAAAAAAATCAATGTGTTTTCATTAGAATTAACTAAAATGATCCTGATTTTCCACTTATATTACAGATGGAAGATGTACACGTAAAACCGCTCTAATCCGGCTGAAACGTCGATATATGCAATAAAAACAGAACTTCTCCCCTTTTCAATATCTTACTCAGCATTTTAACGAGAAACAAATAGTTGAATATAAATGAAGTGTTTATTGTTAATTTCTAATCAATTATGTGTTTGCATCATTTATATCGTATATTTAATGAATTAATAGCAATAAACTGAAAATTCACAAAAACGTGGAAAAACGGCAAAAATTGCCTAATTAGACGGTATTTTCTTTAAATCACATAAAGGAAATGAGGATGATAAACGTCAAAATATTGCTAAATTCGATGATTTTTAGTACAAAACCAAACGCAAGAAAACTTGCTTAAAAGGCAATATTATGCAAAATTCTGAGATATGAAGGTCAAATCACGTATCGTGATACTACATGAAGTAGTATCGAAATATTGGTAAAAACGAATATATTTACGTAAAATCACACTACATGAAAAACGAGAAAAAAGTCACTATTTTACCAAATTTGAGGATTTTAACTTCAAATCATAGAGCGAGGTTTCATATTATTTAGATCCAAGAAAAGACATATGACAATGTTGTTTCCAATTCAAATAAAAAAAAATCAGTGTGTTTTCATTAGAATTAACTAAAATGATCCTGATTTTCCACTTATATTACAGATGGAAGATGTACACGTAAAACCGCTCTAATCCGGCTGAAACGTCGATATATGCAATAAAAACAGAACTTCTCCCCTTTTAAATATCTTACTCAGCATTTTAACGAGAAACAAATAGTTGAATAAAAATGAAGTGTTTATTGTTAATTTCTAATCAATTATGTGTTTGCATCATTTATTTCGTATATTTAATGAAGTAATAGCAATAAACTGAAAATTCACAAAAACGTAGAAAAACGGCAAAATATTGCCTAATTCGACGATATTTTCTTTAAATCACATAAAGGAAATGAGGATGATAAACGTCAAAATATTGCTAAATTCGATGATTTTTAGTACAAAACCAAACGCAAGAAAACTTGCTTAAAAGGAAATATTATGCGAAATTATGAGATTTGAAGGCCAAACCACGTATCGTCATACTACATGAAGTAGTATCGAAATATTGGTAAAAACGAATATATTACCGTAAAATCACACTACATGAAAAACGTGAAAAAAAGTCACTATTTTACCAAATTTGAGGATTTTAACTTCAAATCATAGAGCGAGGTTTCTTATTATTTAGATCCAAGAAAAGACATATGACAATGTTGTTTACAATACAAATGATAAAAATCAATGTGTTTTTCCACAATTCGAATTAACTAAAATGATCCTGATTTTCCGCTTATATTACAGATGGAAGATGTACACGTAAAACCGCTCTAATCTGGCTGAAACGTCGATATATGCAATAAAAACAGAACTTCTCCCCTTTTCAATATTTTACTCAGTATTTTAACGAGAAACAAATAGTTGATTGAAAATTAAGTGTGTATTGTTAATTTCTAATCAATTATGTGTTTGCATCATTTTTATCGTATATATAATGAATTAATAGCAATAAACAGAAAATTCAAAAAAACGTGGAAAAACGGCAAAATACTGCCTAATTCGATGATATTTTCTCTATATCACATAAAGGAAAAGGGGATGATAAACGTCAAAATATTGCTAAATTCGATGATTTTTAGTACAAAACCAAACGCAAGAAAACTTGCTTAAAATGCAATATTATGCAAAATTCTGAGATATGAAGGTCAAATCACGTATCGTGATACTACATGAAGTAGTATCGAAATATTGGTAAAAACGAATATATTTACGTAAAATCACACTACATGAAAAACGAGAAAAAAAGTCACTATTTTACCAAATTTGAGGATTTTAACTTCAAATCATTGAGCGAGGTTTCGTATTATTTAGATCCAAGAAAAGACATATGACAATGTTGTTTCCAATACAAATGATAAAAATCAATGTGTTTTTCCACAATTAGAATTAACTAAAATGATCCTGATTTTCCGCTTATATTACAGATGGAAGATGTACACGTAAAACCGCTCTAATCTGACTGAAACGTCGATATATGCAATAAAAACAGAACTTCTCCCCTTTTCAATATCTTACTCAGTATTTTAACGAGAAACAAATAGTTGATTGAAAATGAAATGTGTATTGTTAATTTCTAATCAATTATGTGTTTGCCTCATTTTTATCGTATATATAATGAATTAAAAACAATAAACGGAAAATTCACAAAAACGTGAAAAAACGGCAATATACTGCCTAATTCGATGATATTTTCTCTATATCACATAAAGGAAAAGGGAATGATAAACGTCAAAACATTGATAAATTCGATGATTTTTAGTACAAAACCAAACGCAAGAAAACTTGCTTAAAATGCAATATTATGCAAAATTCTGATATATGAAGGTCAAATCACGTATCGTGATACTACATGAAGTAGTATCGAAATATTGGTAAAAACGAATATATTTACGTAAAATCACACTACATGAAAAACGAGAAAAAAAGTCACTATTTTACCAAATTTGAGGATTTTAACTACAAATCATAGAGCTTTCGTATTATTTAGATCCAAGAAAAGACATACGACAATGTTGTTTCCAATACAAATGATAAAAATCAATGTGTTTTTCCACAATTAGAATTAACTAAAATGATCCTGATTTTCCGCTTATATTACAGATGGAAGATGTACACGTAAAACCGCTCTAATCCGGCTGAAACGTCGATATTTGCAATAAAAAGAGAACTTCTCCCCTTTTCAATATCTTACTCAGCATTTTAACGAGAAACAAATAGTTGAATAAAAATGAAGTGTTTATTGTTAATTTATAATCAATTATGTGTTTGCATCATTTATATCGTATATTTAATGAATTAATAGCAATAAACTGAAAATTCACAAAAACGTGGAAAAACGGCAAAATATTGCCTAATTCGACGGTATTTTCTTTAAATCACATAAAGGAAATGAGGATGATAAACGTCAAAATATTGCTAAATTCGATGATTTTTAGTACAAAACCAAACGCAAGAAAACTTGCTTAAAATGCAATATTATGCAAAATTCTGAGATATGAAGGTCAAATCACGTATCGTGATACTACATGAAGCAGTATCGAAATATTGGTAAAAACGAATATATTTACGTAAAATCACACTACATGAAAAACGAGAAAAAAGTCACTATTTTACCAAATTTGAGGAATTTAACTTCAAATCATAGAGCAAGGTTTCGTATTATTAAGATCCAAGAAAAGACATATGACAATGTAGTTTCCAATTCAAATGTAAAAAATCAATGTGTTTTCATTAGAATTAACTAAAATGATCCTGATTTTCCACTTATATTACAGATGGAAGATGTACACGTAAAACCGCTCTGATCCGGCTGAAACGTCGATATATGCAATAAAAACAGAACTTCTCCCCTTTTCAATATCTTACTCAGCATTTTAACGAGAAACAAATAGTTGAATAAAAATGAAGTGTTTATTGTTAATTTCTAATCAATTATGAGTTTGCATCATTTATTTCGTATATTTAATGAAGTAATAGCAATAAACTGAAAATTCACAAAAACGTAGAAAAACGGCAAAATATTGCCTAATTCGACGATATTTTCTTTAAATCACATAAAGGAAATGAGGATGATAAACGTCAAAATATTGCTAAATTCGATGATTTTTAGTACAAAACCAAACGCAAGAAAACTTGCTTAAAAGGCAATATTATGCGAAATTGTGAGATTTGAAGGCCAAATCACGTATCGTGATACTACATGAAGTAGTATCGAAATATTGGTAAAAACGAATATATTTACGTAAAATCACACTACATGAAAAACGAGAAAAAAAGTCACTATTTTACCAAATTTGAGGATTTTAACTTCAAATCATAGAGCACGGTTTCGTATTCTTTAGATCCAAGAAAAGACATATGACAATGTTGTTTCCAATACAAATGATAAAAATCAATGTGTTTTTCCACAATTAGAATTAACTAAATTGATCCTGATTTTCCGCTTATATTACAGATGGAAGATGTACACGTAAAACCGCTTTAATCTGGCTGAAACGTCGATATATGCAATAAAAACAGAACTTCTCCCCTTTTCAATATCTTACTCAGTATTTTAACGAGAAACTAATAGTTGATTGAAAATGAAGTGTGTATTGTTAATTTTTAATCAATTATGTGTTTGCATCATTTTTATCGTATATATACTGAATTAATAACAATAAACTGAAAATTTAAAAAAACGTGGAAAAACAGCAAAATACTGCCTTATTCGATGATATTTTCTCTATATCACATAAAGGAAAAGGGGATGATAAACGTCAAAATATTGCTAAATTCGATGATTTTTAGTACAAAACCAAACGCAAGAAAACTTGCTTTAAAGGCAATATTATGCGAAATTATGAGATTTGAAGGCCAAACCACGTATCGTGATACTACATGAAGTAGTATCGAAATATTGGTAAAAACCGTAAATTGGATATTACCGTAAAATCACACTACATGAAAAACGTGAAAAAAAGTCACTATTTTACCAAATTTGAGGATTTTAACTTCAAATCATAGAGCGAGGTTTCTTATTATTTAGATCCAAGAAAAGACATATGACAATGTTGTTTACAATACAAATGATAAAAATCAATGTGTTTTTCCACAATTCGAATTAACTAAAATGATCCTGATTTTCCGCTTATATTACAGATGGAAGATGTACACGTAAAACCGCTCTAATCTGGCTGAAACGTCGATATATGCAATAAAAACAGAACTTCTCCCCTTTTCAATATCTTACTCAGTATTTTAACGAGAAACTAATAGTTGATTGAAAATGAAGTGTGTATTGTTAATTTTTAATCAATTATGTGTTTGCATCATTTTTATCGTATATATACTGAATTAATAACAATAAACTGAAAATTTAAAAAAACGTGGAAAAACGGCAAAATACTGCCTTATTCGATGATATTTTCTCTATATCACATAAAGGAAAAGGGGATGATAAACGTCAAAATATTGCTAAATTCGATGATTTTTAGTACAAAACCAAACGCAAGAAAACTTGCTTAAAAGGCAATATTATGCGAAATTATGAGATTTGAAGGCCAAACCACGTATCGTGATACTACATGAAGTAGTATCGAAATATTGGTAAAAACCGTAAATTGGATATTACCGTAAAATCACACTACATGAAAAACGTGAAAAAAAGTCACTATTTTACCAAATTTGAGGATTTTAACTTCAAATCATAGAGCTTTCGTATTATTTAGATCCAAGAAAAGACATACGACAATGTTGTTTCCAATACAAATGATAAAAATTCAATGTGTTTTTCCACAATTAGAATTAACTAAAATGATCCTGATTTTCCGCTTATATTACAGATGGAAGATGTACACGTAAAACCGCTCTAATCCGGCTGAAACGTCGATATTTGCAATAAAAAGAGAACTTCTCCCCTTTTCAATATCTTACTCAGCATTTTAACGAGAAACAAATAGTTGAATAAAAATGAAGTGTTTATTGTTAATTTCTAATCAATTATGTGTTTGCATCATTTATATCGTATATATAATGAATTAATAGCAATAAACTGAAAATTCACAAAAACGTGGAAAAACGGCAAAATATTGCCTAATTCGACGGTATTTTCTTTAAATCACATAAAGGAAATGAGGATGATAAACGTCAAAATATTGCTTAATTCGATGATTTTTAGTACAAAACCAAACGCAAGAAAACTTGCTTAAAATGCAATATTATGCAAAATTCTGAGATATGAAGGTCAAATCACGTATCGTGATACTACATGAAGTAGTATCGAAATATTGGTAAAAACGAATATATTTACGTAAAATCACACTACATGAAAAACGAGAAAAAAGTCACTATATTACCAAATTTGAGGATTTTAACTTCAAATCATAGAGCAAGGATTCGTATTATTAAGATCCAAGAAAAGACATATGACAATGTAGTTTCCAATTCAAATGAAAAAAATCAATGTGTTTTCATTAGAATTAACTAAAATGATCCTGATTTTCCACTTATATTACAGATGGAAGATGTACACGTAAAACCGCTCTAATCCGGCTGAAACGTCGATATATGCAATAAAAACAGAACTTCTCCCGTTTTCAATATCTTACTCAGCATTTTAACGAGAAACAAATAGTTGAATAAAAATGAAGTGTTTATTGTTAATTTCTAATCAATTATGTGTTTGCATCATTTATATCGTATATTTATTGAATTAATAGCAATAAACTGAAAATTCACAAAAACGTGGAAAAACGGCAAAATATTGCCTAATTCGACGGTATTTTCTTTAAATCACATAAAGGAAATGAGGATGATAAACGTCAAAATATTGCTAAATTCGATGATTTTTAGTACAAAACCAAACGCAAGAAAACTTGCTTAAAATGCAATATTATGCAAAATTCTGAGATATGAAGGTCAAATCACGTATCGTGATACTACATGAAGTAGTATCGAAATATTGGTAAAAACGAATATATTTACGTAAAATCACACTACATGAAAAACGAGAAAAAAGTCACTATTTTACCAAATTTGAGGATTTTAACTTCAAATCATAGAGCAAGGATTCGTATTATTAAGATCCAAGAAAAGACATATGACAATGTAGTTTCCAATTCAAATGAAAAAAATCAATGTGTTTTCATTAGAATTAACTAAAATGATCCTGATTTTCCACTTATATTACAGATGGAAGATGTACACGTAAAACCGCACTAATCCGGCTGAAACGTCGATATATGCAATAAAAACAGAACTTCTCCCGTTTTCAATATCTTACTCAGCATTTTAACGAGAAACAAATAGTTGAATAAAAATGAAGTGTTTATTGTTAATTTCTAATCAATTATGTGTTTGCATCATTTATTTCGTATATTTAATGAAGTAATAGCAATAAACTGAAAATTCACAAAAACGTGGAAAAAGGCAAAATATTGCCTAATTCGACGATATTTTCTTTAAATCACATAAAGGAAATGAGGATGATAAACGTCAAAATATTGCTAAATTCGATGATTTTTAGTACAAAACCAAACGCAAGAAAACTTGCTGAAAAGGCAATAGTATGCGAAATTATGAGTTTTGAAGGCCAAACCACGTATCGTGATACTACATGAAGTAGTATCGAAATATTGGTAAAACGAATATATTACCGTAAAATCACACTACATGAAAAACGTGAAAAAAGTAACTATTTTACCAAATTTGAGGATTTTAACTTCAAATCATAGAGCGAGGTTTCTTTTTATTTAGATCCAAGAAAAGACATAGGACAATGTTGTTTACAATACAAATGACAAAAATCAATGTGTTTTTCCACAATTCGAATTAACTAAAATGATCCTGATTTTCCGCTTATATTACAGATGGAAGATGTACACGTAAAACCGCTCTAATCTGGCTGAAACGTCGATATATGCAATAAAAACAGAACTTCTTCCCTTTTCAATATCTTACTAAGTATTTTAACGAGAAACAAATAGTTGATTGAAAATGAAGTGTGTATTGTTAATTTCTAATCAATTATGTGTTTGCATCATTTTTATCGTATATATAATGAATTAATAACAATAAACTGAAAATTAAAAAAAACGTGGAAAAACGGCAAAATACTGCCTAATTCGATGATATTTTCTCTATATCACATAAAGGAAAACGGGATGATAAACGTCAAAATATTGCTAAATTCGATGATTTTTAGTACAAACCCAAACGCAAGAAAACTTGCTTAAAATGCAATATTATGCAAAATTCTGAGATATGAAGGTCAAATCACGTATCGTGATACTACATGAAGTAGTACCGAAATATTGGTAAAAACGAATATATTTACGTAAAATCACACTACATGAAAAACGAGAAAAAAGTTACTATTTTACCAAATTTGAGGATTTTAATTTCAAATCATAGAGCGAGGTTTCGTATTATTTAGATCCAAGAAAAGACATATGACAATGTTGTTTCCAATGCAAATAAAAAAAAGCAATGTGTTTTCATTAGAATTAACTAAAATTATCCTGATTTTCCACTTATATTACAGATGGAAGATGTACACGTAAAACCGCTCTAATCCGGCTGAAACGTCGATATATGCAATAAAAACAGAACTTCTCCCCATTTCAATACCTTACTCAGCATTTCAACGAGAAACAAATAGTTGATTAAAAATGAAGTGTTTATTGTTAATTTCTAATCAATTATGTGTTTGCATCATTTATATCGTATATATAATGAATTAATAGCAATAAACTAAAAATTCACAAAAACGTGCAAAAACGGCAAAATATTGCATAATTCGACGATATTTTCTTTAAATCACATGAAGGAAATGAGGATGATAAATGTCAAAATATTGCTAAATTCGATGATTTTTAGTACAATACCAAACGCAAGAAAACTTGCTTAAAATGCAATATTATTCGAAATTCTGAGATTTGAAGGCCAAATTACGTATCGTGATACTACATGAAGTAGTATCGAAATATTGGTAGAAACGAATATATTTACGAAAAATCACACTACATGAAAAACGAGAAAAAAAGTCACTATTTTACCAAATTTGAGGATTTTAACTTCAAATCATTGAGCGAGGTTTCGTATTATTTAGATCCAAGAAAAGACATATGACAATGTTGTTTCCAATACAAATGATAAAAATCAATGTGTTTTTCCACAATTAGAATTAACAAAATTGATCCTGATTTTCCGCTTATATTACAGATGGAAGATGTACACGTAAAACCGCTCTAATCCGGCTGAAACGTCGATATTTGCAATAAAAAGAGAACTTCTCCCCTTTTCAATATCTTACTCAGCATTTTAACGAGAAACAAATCGTTGAATAAAAATGAAGTGTTTATTGTTAATTTCTAATCAATTATGTGTTTGCATCATTTTTATCGTATATATAATGAATTAATAACAATAAACTGAAAATTAAAAAAACGTGGAAAAACTGCAAAATACTGCCTAATTCGATGATATTTTCTCTATATCACATAAAGGAAAAGGGGATGATAAACGTCAAAATATTGCTAAATTCGATGATTTTTAGTTCAAACCCAAACGCAAGAAAACTTGCTTAAAATGCAATATTATGCAAAATTCTGAGATATGAAGGTCAAATCACGTATCGTGATACTACATGAAGTAGTATTGAAATATTGGTAAAAACGAATATATTTACGTAAAATCACACTACATGAAAAACGAGAAAAAAGTCACTATTTTACCAAATTTGAGGATTTTAACTTCAAATCATAGAGCGAGGTTTCGTATTATTTAGATCCAAGAAAAGACATATGACAATGTTGTTTCCAATGCAAATAAAAAAAAGCAATGTGTTTTCATTAGAATTAACTAAAATGATCCTGATTTTCCACTTATATTACAGATGGAAGATGTACACGTAAAACCGCTCTAATCCGGCTGAAACGTCGATATATGCAATAAAAACAGAACTTCTCCCCTTTTCAATATCTTACTCAGCATTTTAACGAGAAACAAATAGTTGAATAAAAATGAAGTGTTTATTGTTAATTTCTAATCAATTATGTGTTTGCATCATTTATATCGTATATTTAATGAATTATTAGCAATAAACTGAAAATTCACAAAAACGTAGAAAAACGGCAAAATATTGCCTAATTCGACGATATTTTCTTTAAATCACATAAAGGAAATGAGGATGATAAACGTCAAAATATTGCTAAATTCGATGATTTTTAGTACAAATCCAAACGCAAGAAAACTTGCTTAAAAGGCAATATTATGCGAAATTATGAGATTTGAAGGCCAAACCACGTATCGTGATACTACATGAAGTAGTATCGAAATATTGGTAAAAACGAATATATTACCGTAAAATCACACTACATGAAAAACGTGAAAAAAGTCACTATTTTACCAAATTTGAGGATTTTAACTTCAAATCATAGAGCGAGGTTTCTTATTATTTAGATCCAAGAAAAGACATATGACAATGTTGTTTACAATACAAATGATAAAAATCAATGTGTTTTTCCACAATTCGAATTAACTAAAATGATCCTGATTTTCCGCTTACATTACAGATGGAAGATGTACACGTAAAACCGCTCTAATCTGGCTGAAACGTCGATATATGCAATAAAAACAGAACTTCTTCCCTTTTCAATATCTTACTCAGTATTTTAACGAGAAACAAATAGTTGATTGAAAATGAAGTGTGTATTGTTAATTTCTAATCAATTATGTGTTTGCATCATTTTTATCGTATATATAATGAATTAATAACAATAAACTGAAAATTCAAAAAAACGTGGAAAAACGGCAAAATACTGCCTAATTCGATGATATTTTCTCTATATCACATAAAGGAAAAGGGAATGATAAACGTCAAAACATTGATAAATTCGATGATTTTTAGTACAAAACCAAACGCAAGAAAACTTGCTTAAAATGCAATATTATGCAAAATTCTGATATATGAAGGTCAAATCACGTATCGTGATACTACATGAAGTAGTATCGAAATATTGGTAAAAACGAATATATTTACGTAAAATCACACTACATGAAAAACGAGAAAAAAAGTCACTATTTTACCAAATTTGAGGATTTTAACTACAAATCATAGAGCTTTCGTATTATTTAGATCCAAGAAAAGACATACGACAATGTTGTTTCCAATACAAATGATAAAAATCAATGTGTTTTTCCACAATTAGAATTAACTAAAATGATCCTGATTTTCCGCTTATATTACAGATGGAAGATGTACACGTAAAACCGCTCTAATCCGGCTGAAACGTCGATATTTGCAATAAAAAGAGAACTTCTCCCCTTTTCAATATCTTACTCAGCATTTTAACGAGAAACAAATAGTTGAATAAAAATGAAGTGTTTATTGTTAATTTATAATCAATTATGTGTTTGCATCATTTATATCGTATATTTAATGAATTAATAGCAATAAACTGAAAATTCACAAAAACGTGGAAAAACGGCAAAATATTGCCTAATTCGACGGTATTTTCTTTAAATCACATAAAGGAAATGAGGATGATAAACGTCAAAATATTGCTAAATTCGATGATTTTTAGTACAAAACCAAACGCAAGAAAACTTGCTTAAAATGCAATATTATGCAAAATTCTGAGATATGAAGGTCAAATCACGTATCGTGATACTACATGAAGCAGTATCGAAATATTGGTAAAAACGAATATATTTACGTAAAATCACACTACATGAAAAACGAGAAAAAAGTCACTATTTTACCAAATTTGAGGAATTTAACTTCAAATCATAGAGCAAGGTTTCGTATTATTAAGATCCAAGAAAAGACATATGACAATGTAGTTTCCAATTCAAATGTAAAAAATCAATGTGTTTTCATTAGAATTAACTAAAATGATCCTGATTTTCCACTTATATTACAGATGGAAGATGTACACGTAAAACCGCTCTGATCCGGCTGAAACGTCGATATATGCAATAAAAACAGAACTTCTCCCCTTTTCAATATCTTACTCAGCATTTTAACGAGAAACAAATAGTTGAATAAAAATGAAGTGTTTATTGTTAATTTCTAATCAATTATGAGTTTGCATCATTTATTTCGTATATTTAATGAAGTAATAGCAATAAACTGAAAATTCACAAAAACGTAGAAAAACGGCAAAATATTGCCTAATTCGACGATATTTTCTTTAAATCACATAAAGGAAATGAGGATGATAAACGTCAAAATATTGCTAAATTCGATGATTTTTAGTACAAAACCAAACGCAAGAAAACTTGCTTAAAAGGCAATATTATGCGAAATTGTGAGATTTGAAGGCCAAATCACGTATCGTGATACTACATGAAGTAGTATCGAAATATTGGTAAAAACGAATATATTTACGTAAAATCACACTACATGAAAAACGAGAAAAAAAGTCACTATTTTACCAAATTTGAGGATTTTAACTTCAAATCATAGAGCACGGTTTCGTATTCTTTAGATCCAAGAAAAGACATATGACAATGTTGTTTCCAATACAAATGATAAAAATCAATGTGTTTTTCCACAATTAGAATTAACTAAATTGATCCTGATTTTCCGCTTATATTACAGATGGAAGATGTACACGTAAAACCGCTTTAATCTGGCTGAAACGTCGATATATGCAATAAAAACAGAACTTCTCCCCTTTTCAATATCTTACTCAGTATTTTAACGAGAAACTAATAGTTGATTGAAAATGAAGTGTGTATTGTTAATTTTTAATCAATTATGTGTTTGCATCATTTTTATCGTATATATACTGAATTAATAACAATAAACTGAAAATTTAAAAAAACGTGGAAAAACAGCAAAATACTGCCTTATTCGATGATATTTTCTCTATATCACATAAAGGAAAAGGGGATGATAAACGTCAAAATATTGCTAAATTCGATGATTTTTAGTACAAAACCAAACGCAAGAAAACTTGCTTTAAAGGCAATATTATGCGAAATTATGAGATTTGAAGGCCAAACCACGTATCGTGATACTACATGAAGTAGTATCGAAATATTGGTAAAAACCGTAAATTGGATATTACCGTAAAATCACACTACATGAAAAACGTGAAAAAAAGTCACTATTTTACCAAATTTGAGGATTTTAACTTCAAATCATAGAGCGAGGTTTCTTATTATTTAGATCCAAGAAAAGACATATGACAATGTTGTTTACAATACAAATGATAAAAATCAATGTGTTTTTCCACAATTCGAATTAACTAAAATGATCCTGATTTTCCGCTTATATTACAGATGGAAGATGTACACGTAAAACCGCTCTAATCTGGCTGAAACGTCGATATATGCAATAAAAACAGAACTTCTCCCCTTTTCAATATCTTACTCAGTATTTTAACGAGAAACTAATAGTTGATTGAAAATGAAGTGTGTATTGTTAATTTTTAATCAATTATGTGTTTGCATCATTTTTATCGTATATATACTGAATTAATAACAATAAACTGAAAATTTAAAAAAACGTGGAAAAACGGCAAAATACTGCCTTATTCGATGATATTTTCTCTATATCACATAAAGGAAAAGGGGATGATAAACGTCAAAATATTGCTAAATTCGATGATTTTTAGTACAAAACCAAACGCAAGAAAACTTGCTTAAAAGGCAATATTATGCGAAATTATGAGATTTGAAGGCCAAACCACGTATCGTGATACTACATGAAGTAGTATCGAAATATTGGTAAAAACCGTAAATTGGATATTACCGTAAAATCACACTACATGAAAAACGTGAAAAAAAGTCACTATTTTACCAAATTTGAGGATTTTAACTTCAAATCATAGAGCTTTCGTATTATTTAGATCCAAGAAAAGACATACGACAATGTTGTTTCCAATACAAATGATAAAAATTCAATGTGTTTTTCCACAATTAGAATTAACTAAAATGATCCTGATTTTCCGCTTATATTACAGATGGAAGATGTACACGTAAAACCGCTCTAATCCGGCTGAAACGTCGATATTTGCAATAAAAAGAGAACTTCTCCCCTTTTCAATATCTTACTCAGCATTTTAACGAGAAACAAATAGTTGAATAAAAATGAAGTGTTTATTGTTAATTTCTAATCAATTATGTGTTTGCATCATTTATATCGTATATATAATGAATTAATAGCAATAAACTGAAAATTCACAAAAACGTGGAAAAACGGCAAAATATTGCCTAATTCGACGGTATTTTCTTTAAATCACATAAAGGAAATGAGGATGATAAACGTCAAAATATTGCTTAATTCGATGATTTTTAGTACAAAACCAAACGCAAGAAAACTTGCTTAAAATGCAATATTATGCAAAATTCTGAGATATGAAGGTCAAATCACGTATCGTGATACTACATGAAGTAGTATCGAAATATTGGTAAAAACGAATATATTTACGTAAAATCACACTACATGAAAAACGAGAAAAAAGTCACTATATTACCAAATTTGAGGATTTTAACTTCAAATCATAGAGCAAGGATTCGTATTATTAAGATCCAAGAAAAGACATATGACAATGTAGTTTCCAATTCAAATGAAAAAAATCAATGTGTTTTCATTAGAATTAACTAAAATGATCCTGATTTTCCACTTATATTACAGATGGAAGATGTACACGTAAAACCGCTCTAATCCGGCTGAAACGTCGATATATGCAATAAAAACAGAACTTCTCCCGTTTTCAATATCTTACTCAGCATTTTAACGAGAAACAAATAGTTGAATAAAAATGAAGTGTTTATTGTTAATTTCTAATCAATTATGTGTTTGCATCATTTATATCGTATATTTATTGAATTAATAGCAATAAACTGAAAATTCACAAAAACGTGGAAAAACGGCAAAATATTGCCTAATTCGACGGTATTTTCTTTAAATCACATAAAGGAAATGAGGATGATAAACGTCAAAATATTGCTAAATTCGATGATTTTTAGTACAAAACCAAACGCAAGAAAACTTGCTTAAAATGCAATATTATGCAAAATTCTGAGATATGAAGGTCAAATCACGTATCGTGATACTACATGAAGTAGTATCGAAATATTGGTAAAAACGAATATATTTACGTAAAATCACACTACATGAAAAACGAGAAAAAAGTCACTATTTTACCAAATTTGAGGATTTTAACTTCAAATCATAGAGCAAGGATTCGTATTATTAAGATCCAAGAAAAGACATATGACAATGTAGTTTCCAATTCAAATGAAAAAAATCAATGTGTTTTCATTAGAATTAACTAAAATGATCCTGATTTTCCACTTATATTACAGATGGAAGATGTACACGTAAAACCGCACTAATCCGGCTGAAACGTCGATATATGCAATAAAAACAGAACTTCTCCCGTTTTCAATATCTTACTCAGCATTTTAACGAGAAACAAATAGTTGAATAAAAATGAAGTGTTTATTGTTAATTTCTAATCAATTATGTGTTTGCATCATTTATTTCGTATATTTAATGAAGTAATAGCAATAAACTGAAAATTCACAAAAACGTGGAAAAAGGCAAAATATTGCCTAATTCGACGATATTTTCTTTAAATCACATAAAGGAAATGAGGATGATAAACGTCAAAATATTGCTAAATTCGATGATTTTTAGTACAAAACCAAACGCAAGAAAACTTGCTGAAAAGGCAATAGTATGCGAAATTATGAGTTTTGAAGGCCAAACCACGTATCGTGATACTACATGAAGTAGTATCGAAATATTGGTAAAACGAATATATTACCGTAAAATCACACTACATGAAAAACGTGAAAAAAGTAACTATTTTACCAAATTTGAGGATTTTAACTTCAAATCATAGAGCGAGGTTTCTTTTTATTTAGATCCAAGAAAAGACATAGGACAATGTTGTTTACAATACAAATGACAAAAATCAATGTGTTTTTCCACAATTCGAATTAACTAAAATGATCCTGATTTTCCGCTTATATTACAGATGGAAGATGTACACGTAAAACCGCTCTAATCTGGCTGAAACGTCGATATATGCAATAAAAACAGAACTTCTTCCCTTTTCAATATCTTACTAAGTATTTTAACGAGAAACAAATAGTTGATTGAAAATGAAGTGTGTATTGTTAATTTCTAATCAATTATGTGTTTGCATCATTTTTATCGTATATATAATGAATTAATAACAATAAACTGAAAATTAAAAAAAACGTGGAAAAACGGCAAAATACTGCCTAATTCGATGATATTTTCTCTATATCACATAAAGGAAAACGGGATGATAAACGTCAAAATATTGCTAAATTCGATGATTTTTAGTACAAACCCAAACGCAAGAAAACTTGCTTAAAATGCAATATTATGCAAAATTCTGAGATATGAAGGTCAAATCACGTATCGTGATACTACATGAAGTAGTACCGAAATATTGGTAAAAACGAATATATTTACGTAAAATCACACTACATGAAAAACGAGAAAAAAGTTACTATTTTACCAAATTTGAGGATTTTAATTTCAAATCATAGAGCGAGGTTTCGTATTATTTAGATCCAAGAAAAGACATATGACAATGTTGTTTCCAATGCAAATAAAAAAAAGCAATGTGTTTTCATTAGAATTAACTAAAATTATCCTGATTTTCCACTTATATTACAGATGGAAGATGTACACGTAAAACCGCTCTAATCCGGCTGAAACGTCGATATATGCAATAAAAACAGAACTTCTCCCCATTTCAATACCTTACTCAGCATTTCAACGAGAAACAAATAGTTGATTAAAAATGAAGTGTTTATTGTTAATTTCTAATCAATTATGTGTTTGCATCATTTATATCGTATATATAATGAATTAATAGCAATAAACTAAAAATTCACAAAAACGTGCAAAAACGGCAAAATATTGCATAATTCGACGATATTTTCTTTAAATCACATGAAGGAAATGAGGATGATAAATGTCAAAATATTGCTAAATTCGATGATTTTTAGTACAATACCAAACGCAAGAAAACTTGCTTAAAATGCAATATTATTCGAAATTCTGAGATTTGAAGGCCAAATTACGTATCGTGATACTACATGAAGTAGTATCGAAATATTGGTAGAAACGAATATATTTACGAAAAATCACACTACATGAAAAACGAGAAAAAAAGTCACTATTTTACCAAATTTGAGGATTTTAACTTCAAATCATTGAGCGAGGTTTCGTATTATTTAGATCCAAGAAAAGACATATGACAATGTTGTTTCCAATACAAATGATAAAAATCAATGTGTTTTTCCACAATTAGAATTAACAAAATTGATCCTGATTTTCCGCTTATATTACAGATGGAAGATGTACACGTAAAACCGCTCTAATCCGGCTGAAACGTCGATATTTGCAATAAAAAGAGAACTTCTCCCCTTTTCAATATCTTACTCAGCATTTTAACGAGAAACAAATCGTTGAATAAAAATGAAGTGTTTATTGTTAATTTCTAATCAATTATGTGTTTGCATCATTTTTATCGTATATATAATGAATTAATAACAATAAACTGAAAATTAAAAAAACGTGGAAAAACTGCAAAATACTGCCTAATTCGATGATATTTTCTCTATATCACATAAAGGAAAAGGGGATGATAAACGTCAAAATATTGCTAAATTCGATGATTTTTAGTTCAAACCCAAACGCAAGAAAACTTGCTTAAAATGCAATATTATGCAAAATTCTGAGATATGAAGGTCAAATCACGTATCGTGATACTACATGAAGTAGTATTGAAATATTGGTAAAAACGAATATATTTACGTAAAATCACACTACATGAAAAACGAGAAAAAAGTCACTATTTTACCAAATTTGAGGATTTTAACTTCAAATCATAGAGCGAGGTTTCGTATTATTTAGATCCAAGAAAAGACATATGACAATGTTGTTTCCAATGCAAATAAAAAAAAGCAATGTGTTTTCATTAGAATTAACTAAAATGATCCTGATTTTCCACTTATATTACAGATGGAAGATGTACACGTAAAACCGCTCTAATCCGGCTGAAACGTCGATATATGCAATAAAAACAGAACTTCTCCCCTTTTCAATATCTTACTCAGCATTTTAACGAGAAACAAATAGTTGAATAAAAATGAAGTGTTTATTGTTAATTTCTAATCAATTATGTGTTTGCATCATTTATATCGTATATTTAATGAATTATTAGCAATAAACTGAAAATTCACAAAAACGTAGAAAAACGGCAAAATATTGCCTAATTCGACGATATTTTCTTTAAATCACATAAAGGAAATGAGGATGATAAACGTCAAAATATTGCTAAATTCGATGATTTTTAGTACAAATCCAAACGCAAGAAAACTTGCTTAAAAGGCAATATTATGCGAAATTATGAGATTTGAAGGCCAAACCACGTATCGTGATACTACATGAAGTAGTATCGAAATATTGGTAAAAACGAATATATTACCGTAAAATCACACTACATGAAAAACGTGAAAAAAGTCACTATTTTACCAAATTTGAGGATTTTAACTTCAAATCATAGAGCGAGGTTTCTTATTATTTAGATCCAAGAAAAGACATATGACAATGTTGTTTACAATACAAATGATAAAAATCAATGTGTTTTTCCACAATTCGAATTAACTAAAATGATCCTGATTTTCCGCTTACATTACAGATGGAAGATGTACACGTAAAACCGCTCTAATCTGGCTGAAACGTCGATATATGCAATAAAAACAGAACTTCTTCCCTTTTCAATATCTTACTCAGTATTTTAACGAGAAACAAATAGTTGATTGAAAATGAAGTGTGTATTGTTAATTTCTAATCAATTATGTGTTTGCATCATTTTTATCGTATATATAATGAATTAATAACAATAAACTGAAAATTCAAAAAAACGTGGAAAAACGGCAAAATACTGCCTAATTCGATGATATTTTCTCTATATCACATAAAGGAAAAGGGGATGATAAACGTCAAAATATTGCTAAATTCGATGATTTTTAGTACAAAACCAAACGCAAGAAAACTTGCTTAAAATGCAATATTATGCAAAATTCTGAGATATGAAGGTCAAATCACGTATCGTGATACTACATGAAGTAGTATCGAAATATTGGTAGAAACGAATATATTTACGTAAAATCACACTACATGAAAAACGAGAAAAAAAGTCACTATTTTACCAAATTTGAGGATTTTAACTTCAAATCATTCAGCGAGGTTTCGTATTATTTAGATCCAAGAAAAGACATATGACAATGTTGTTTCCAATACAAATGATAAAAATCAATGTGTTTTTCCACAATTAGAATTAACTAAAATGATCCTGATTTTCCGCTTATATTACAGATGGAAGATGTACACGTAAAACCGCTCTAATCTGGCTGAAACGTCGATATATGCAATAAAAACAGAACTTCTCCCCTTTTCAATATCTTACTCAGTATTTTAACGAGAAACAAATAGTTGATTGAAAATGAAGTGTGTATTGTTAATTTCTAATCAATTATGTGTTTGCCTCATTTTTATCGTATATATAATGAATTAATAACAATAAACGGAAAATTCACAAAAACGTGAAAAAACGGCAATATACTGCCTAATTCGATGATATTTTCTCTATATCACATAAAGGAAAAGGGAATGATAAACGTCAAAACATTGATAAATTCGATGATTTTTAGTACAAAACGAAACGCAAGAAAACTTGCTTAAAATGCAATATTATGCAAAATTCTGAGATATGAAGGTCAAATCACGTATCGTGATACTACATGAAGTAGTATCGAAATATTGGTAAAAACGAATATATTTACGTAAAACCACACTACATGAAAAACGAGAAAAAAAGTCACTATTTTACCAAATTTGAGGATTTTAACTTCAAATCATTGAGCGAGGTTTCGTATTATTTAGATCCAAGAAAAGACATATGACAATGTAGTTTCCAATTCAAATGAAAAAAAATCAATGTGTTTTCATTAGAATTAACTAAAATGATCGTGATTTTCCACTTATATTACAGATGGAAGATGTACACGTAAAACCGCTCTAATCCGGCTGAAACGTCGATATATGCAATAAAAACAGAACTTCTCCCCTTTTCAATATCTTACTCAGCATTTTAACGAGAAACAAATAGTTGAATAAAAATGAAGTGTTTATTGTTAATTTCTAATCAATTATGTGTTTGCATCATTTATTTCGTATATTTAATGAATTAATAGCAATAAACTGAAAATTCAAAAAAACGTGGAAAAACGGCAAAATATTGCCTAATTCGACGATATTTTCTTTAAATCACATGAAGGAAATGAGGATGATAAACGTCAAAATATTGCTAAATTCGATGATTTTTAGTACAAAACCAAACGCAAGAAAACTTGCTTAAAAGGCAATATTATGCGAAATTCTGAGATTTGAAGGCCAAATCACGTATCGTGATACTATATGAAGTAGTATCGAAATATTGGTAGAAACGAATATATTTACGTAAAATCACACTACATGAAAAAGGAGAAAACAAGTCACTATTTTACCAAATTTGAGGATTTTAACTTCAAATCATTGAGCGAGGTTTCGTATTATTTAGATCCAAGAAAAGACATATGACAATGTTGTTTCCAATACAAATGATAAAAATCAATGTGTTTTTCCACAATTAGAATTAACTAAAATAATCCTGATTTTCCGCTTATATTACAGATGGAAGATGTACACGTAAAACCGCTCTAATCTGGCTGAAACGTCGATATATGCAATAAAAACAGAACTTCTCCCCTTTTCAATATCTTACTCAGTATTTTAACGAGAAACAAATAGTTGATTGAAAATGAAGTGTGTATTGTTAATTTCTAATCAATTATGTGTTTGCCTCATTTTTATCGTATATTTAATGAATTAATAACAATAAACGGAAAATTCACAAAAACGTGAAAAAACGGCAATATACTGCCTAATTCGATGATATTTTCTCTATATCACATAAAGGAAAAGGGAATGATAAACGTCAAAACATTGATAAATTCGATGATTTTTAGTACAAAACCAAACGCAAGAAAATTACTTAAAATGCAATATTATGCAAAATTCTGAGATATGAAGGTCAAATCACGTATCGTGATACTTCATGAAGTAGTATCGAAATATAGGTAAAAACGAATATATTTACGTAAAATCACACTACATGAAAAACGAGAAAAAAAGTCACTATTTTACCAAATTTGAGGATTTTAACTTCAAATCATAGAGCTTTCGTATTATTTAGATCCAAGAAAAGACATACGACAATGTTGTTTCCAATACAAATGATAAAAATCAATGTGTTTTTCCACAATTAGAATTAACTAAAATGATTCTGATTTTCCGCTTATATTACAGATGGAAGATGTACACGTAAAACCGCTCTAATCCGGCTGAAACGTCGATATTTGCAATAAAAAGAGAACTTCTCCCCTTTTCAATATCTTACTCAGCATTTTAACGAGAAACAAATAGTTGAATAAAAATGAAGTGTTTATTGTTAATTTCTAATCAATTATGTGTTTGCATCATTTATATCGTATATTTAATGAATTAATAGCAATAAACTGAAAATTCACAAAAACGTAGAAAAACGGCAAAATATTGCCTAATTCGACGATATTTTCTTTAAATCACATAAAGGAAATGAGGATGATAAACGTCAAAATATTGCTAAATTCGATGATTTTTAGTACAAAACCAAACGCAAGAAAACTTGCTTAAAAGGCAATATTATGCGAAATTATGAGATTTGAAGGCCAAACCACGTATCGTGATACTACATGAAGTAGTATCGAAATATTGGTAAAAACGAATATATTTACGTAAAATCACACTACATGAAAAACGAGAAAAAAGTCACTATTTTACCAAATTTGAGGATTTTAACTTCAAATCATAGAGCAAGGTTTCGTATTATTAAGATCCAAGAAAAGACATATGACAATGTAGTTTCCAATTCAAATGAAAAAAATCAATGTGTTTTCATTAGAATTAACTAAAATGATCCTGATTTTCCACTTATATTATTGATGGAAGATGTACACGTAAAACCGCTCTAATCCGGCTGAAACGTCGATATATGCAATAAAAACAGAACTTCTCCCCTTTTCAATATCTTACTCAGCATTTTAACGAGAAACAAATAGTTGAATATAAATGAAGTGTTTATTGTTAATTTCTAATCAATTATGTGTTTGCATCATTTATATCGTATATTTAATGAATTAATAGCAATAAACTGAAAATTCACAAAAACGTGGAAAAACGGCAAAAAATTGCCTAATTAGACGGTATTTTCTTTAAATCACATAAAGGAAATGAGGATGATAAACGTCAAAATATTGCTAAATTCGATGATTTTTAGTACAAAACCAAACGCAAGTAAACTTGCTTAAAAGTCAATATTATGCGAAATTCTGAGATTTGAAGGCCAAATCACGTATCGTGATACTACATGAAGTAGTATCGAAATATTGGTAAAAACGAATATATTTACGTAAAATCACGCTACATGAAAAACGAGAAAAAAAGTCACTATTTTACCAAATTTGAGGATTTTAACTTCAAATCATAGAGCAAGGTTTCGTATTCTTTAGATCCAAGAAAAGACATATGACAATGTTGTTTCCAATACAAATGATAAAAATCAATGTGTTTTTCCACAATTAGAATTAACTAAATTGATCCTGATTTTCCGCTTATATTACAGATGGAAGATGTACACGTAAAACCGATATAATCTGGCTGAAACGTCGATATATGCAATAAAAACAGAACTTCTCCCCTTTTCAATATCTTACTCAGTATTTTAACGAGAAACTAATAGTTGATTGAAAATGAAGTGTGTATTGTTAATTTTTAATCAATTATGTGTTTGCATCATTTTTATCGTATATATACTGAATTAATAACAATAAACTGAAAATTTAAAATAACGTGGAAAAACGGCAAAATACTGCCTTATTCGATGATATTTTCTCTATATCACATAAAGGAAAAGGGGATGATAAACGTCAAAATATTGCTAAATTCGATGATTTTTAGTACAAAACCAAACGCAAGAAAACTTGCTTAAAATGCAATATTATGCAAAATTCTGATATATGAAGGTCAAATCACGTATCGTGATACTACATGAAGTAGTATCGAAATATTGGTAAAAACGAATATATTTACGTAAAATCACACTACATGAAAAACGAGAAAAAGTCACTATTTTACCAAATTTGAGGATTTTAACTTCAAATCATAGAGCGAGGTTTCGTATTATTTAGATCCAAGAAAAGACATATGACAATGTTGTTTCCAATTCAAATGAAAAAAAATCAATGTGTTTTCATTAGAATTAACTAAAATGATCCTGATTTTCCACTTATATTACAGATGAAAGATGTACACGTAAAACCGCTCTAATCCGGCTGAAACGTCGATATATGCAATAAAAACAGAACTTCTCCCCTTTTCAATATCTTACTCAGCATTTTAACGAGAAACAAATAGTTGAATAAAAATGAAGTGTTTATTGTTAATTTCTAATAAATTATGTGTTTGCATCATTTATTTCGTATATTTAATGAAGTAATAGCAATAAACTGAAAATTCAAAAAAACGTAGAAAAACGGCAAAATATTGCCTAATTCGACGATATTTTCTTTAAATCACATAAAGGAAATGAGGATGATAAACGTCAAAATATTGCTAAATTCGATGATTTTTAGTACAAAACCAAACGCAAGAAAACTTGCTTAAAAGGCAATATTATACGAAATTATGAGATTTGAAGGCCAAACCACGTATCGTGATACTACATGAAGTAGTATCGAAATATTGGTAAAAACGAATATATTACCGTAAAATAACACTACATGAAAAACGTGAAAAAAGTCACTATTTTACCAAATTTGAGGATTTTAACTTCAAATCATAGAGAGAGGTTTCTTATTATTTAGATCCAAGAAAAGACATATGACAATGTTGTTTACAATACAAATGATAAAAATCAATGTGTTTTTCCACAATTCGAATTAACTAAAATGATCCTGATTTTCCGCTTATATTACAGATGGAAGATGTACACGTAAAACCGCTCTAATCTGGCTGAAACGTCGATATATGCAATAAAAACAGAACTTCTCCCCTTTTCAATATCTTACTCAGTATTTTAACGAGAAACAAATAGTTGATTGAAAATGAAGTGTGTATTGTTAATTTCTAATCAATTATGTGTTTGCATCATTTTTATCGTATATATAATGAATTAATAACAATAAACTGAAAATTCAAAAAAACGTGGAAAAACGGCAAAATACTGCCTAATTCGATGATATTTTCTCTATATCACATAAAGGAAAACGGGATGATAAACGTCAAAATATTGCTAAATTCGATGATTTTTAGTACAAAACCAAACGCAAGAAAACTTGCTTAAAATGCAATATTATGCAAAATTCTGAGATATGAAGGTCAAATCACGTATCGTGATACTACATGAAGTAGTATCGAAATATTGGTAAAAACGAATATATTTACGTAAAATCACACTACATGAAAAACGAGAAAAAAAGTCACTATTTTACCAAATTTGAGGATTTTAACTACAAATCATAGAGCTTTCGTATTATTTAGATCCAAGAAAAGACATACGACAATGTTGTTTCCAATACAAATGATAAAAATCAATGTGTTTTTCCACAATTAGAATTAACTAAAATGATCCTGATTTTCCGCTTATATTACAGATGGAAGATGTACACGTAAAACCGCTCTAATCCGGCTGAAACGTCGATATACGCAATAAAAACAGAACTTCTCCCCTTTTCAATATCTTACTCAGCATTTTAACGAGAAACAAATAGTTGAATAAAAATGAAGTGTTTATTGTTAATTTCTAATCAATTATGTGTTTGCATCATTTATTTCGTATATTTAATGAATTAATAGCAATAAACTGAAAATTCAAAAAAACGTGGAAAAACAGCAAAATATTGCCTAATTCGACGATATTTTCTTTAAATCACATGAAGGAAATGAGGATGATAAACGTCAAAATATTGCTAAATTCGATGATTTTTAGTACAAAACCAAACGCAAGAAAACTTGCTTAAAAGGCAATATTATGCGAAATTCTGAGATTTGAAGGCCAAATCACGTATCGTGATACTATATGAAGTAGTATCGAAATATTGGTAGAAACGAATATATTTACGTAAAATCACACTACATGAAAAAGGAGAAAACAAGTCACTATTTTACCAAATTTGAGGATTTTAACTTCAAATCATTGAGCGAGGTTTCGTATTATTTAGATCCAAGAAAAGACATATGACAATGTTGTTTCCAATACAAATGATAAAAATCAATGTGTTTTTCCACAATTAGAATTAACTAAAATAATCCTGATTTTCCGCTTATATTACAGATGGAAGATGTACACGTAAAACCGCTCTAATCTGGCTGAAACGTCGATATATGCAATAAAAACAGAACTTCTCCCCTTTTCAATATCTTACTCAGTATTTTAACGAGAAACAAATAGTTGATTGAAAATGAAGTGTGTATTGTTAATTTCTAATCAATTATGTGTTTGCCTCATTTTTATCGTATATTTAATGAATTAATAACAATAAACGGAAAATTCACAAAAACGTGAAAAAACGGCAATATACTGCCTAATTCGATGATATTTTCTCTATATCACATAAAGGAAAAGGGAATGATAAACGTCAAAACATTGATAAATTCGATGATTTTTAGTACAAAACCAAACGCAAGAAAATTACTTAAAATGCAATATTATGCAAAATTCTGAGATATGAAGGTCAAATCACGTATCGTGATACTTCATGAAGTAGTATCGAAATATAGGTAAAAACGAATATATTTACGTAAAATCACACTACATGAAAAACGAGAAAAAAAGTCACTATTTTACCAAATTTGAGGATTTTAACTTCAAATCATAGAGCTTTCGTATTATTTAGATCCAAGAAAAGACATACGACAATGTTGTTTCCAATACAAATGATAAAAATCAATGTGTTTTTCCACAATTAGAATTAACTAAAATGATTCTGATTTTCCGCTTATATTACAGATGGAAGATGTACACGTAAAACCGCTCTAATCCGGCTGAAACGTCGATATTTGCAATAAAAAGAGAACTTCTCCCCTTTTCAATATCTTACTCAGCATTTTAACGAGAAACAAATAGTTGAATATAAATGAAGTGTTTATTGTTAATTTCTAATCAATTATGTGTTTGCATCATTTATATCGTATATTTAATGAATTAATAGCAATAAACTGAAAATTCACAAAAACGTGGAAAAACGGCAAAAAATTGCCTAATTAGACGGTATTTTCTTTAAATCACATAAAGGAAATGAGGATGATAAACGTCAAAATATTGCTAAATTCGATGATTTTTAGTACAAAACCAAACGCAAGTAAACTTGCTTAAAAGTCAATATTATGCGAAATTCTGAGATTTGAAGGCCAAATCACGTATCGTGATACTACATGAAGTAGTATCGAAATATTGGTAAAAACGAATATATTTACGTAAAATCACACTACATGAAAAACGAGAAAAAAAGTCACTATTTTACCAAATTTGAGGATTTTAACTTCAAATCATAGAGCGAGGTTTCGTATTCTTTAGATCCAAGAAAAGACATATGACAATGTTGTTTCCAATACAAATGATAAAAATCAATGTGTTTTTCCACAATTAGAATTAACTAAATTGATCCTGATTTTCCGCTTATATTACAGATGGAAGATGTACACGTAAAACCGCTATAATCTGGCTGAAACGTCGATATATGCAATAAAAACAGAACTTCTCCCCTTTTCAATATCTTACTCAGTATTTTAACGAGAAACTAATAGTTGATTGAAAATGAAGTGTGTATTGTTAATTTTTAATCAATTATGTGTTTGCATCATTTTTATCGTATATATACTGAATTAATAACAATAAACTGAAAATTTAAAATAACGTGGAAAAACGGCAAAATACTGCCTTATTCGATGATATTTTCTCTATATCACATAAAGGAAAAGGGGATGATAAACGTCAAAATATTGCTAAATTCGATGATTTTTAGTACAAAACCAAACGCAAGAAAACTTGCTTAAAATGCAATATTATGCAAAATTCTGATATATGAAGGTCAAATCACGTATCGTGATACTACATGAAGTAGTATCGAAATATTGGTAAAAACGAATATATTTACGTAAAATCACACTACATGAAAAACGAGAAAAAAGTCACTATTTTACCAAATTTGAGGATTTTAACTTCAAATCATAGAGCGAGGTTTCGTATTATTTAGATCCAAGAAAAGACATATGACAATGTTGTTTCCAATTCAAATGAAAAAAAATCAATGTGTTTTCATTAGAATTAACTAAAATGATCCTGATTTTCCACTTATATTACAGATGAAAGATGTACACGTAAAACCGCTCTAATCCGGCTGAAACGTCGATATATGCAATAAAAACAGAACTTCTCCCCTTTTCAATATCTTACTCAGCATTTTAACGAGAAACAAATAGTTGAATAAAAATGAAGTGTTTATTGTTAATTTCTAATCAATTATGTGTTTGCATCATTTATTTCGTATATTTAATGAAGTAATAGCAATAAACTGAAAATTCACAAAAACGTAGAAAAACGGCAAAATATTGCCTAATTCGACGATATTTTCTTTAAATCACATAAAGGAAATGAGGATGATAAACGTCAAAATATTGCTAAATTCGATGATTTTTAGTACAAAACCAAACGCAAGAAAACTTGCTTAAAAGGCAATATTATGCGAAATTATGAGATTTGAAGGCCAAACCACGTATCGTGATACTACATGAAGTAGTATCGAAATATTGGTAAAAACGAATATATTACCGTAAAATAACACTACATGAAAAACGTGAAAAAAGTCACTATTTTACCAAATTTGAGGATTTTAACTTCAAATCATAGAGAGAGGTTTCTTATTATTTAGATCCAAGAAAAGACATATGACAATGTTGTTTACAATACAAATGATAAAAATCAATGTGTTTTTCCACAATTCGAATTAACTAAAATGATCCTGATTTTCCGCTTATATTACAGATGGAAGATGTACACGTAAAACCGCTCTAATCTGGCTGAAACGTCGATATATGCAATAAAAACAGAACTTCTCCCCTTTTCAATATCTTACTCAGTATTTTAACGAGAAACAAATAGTTGATTGAAAATGAAGTGTGTATTGTTAATTTCTAATCAATTATGTGTTTGCATCATTTTTATCGTATATATAATGAATTAATAACAATAAACTGAAAATTCAAAAAAACGTGGAAAAACGGCAAAATACTGCCTAATTCGATGATATTTTCTCTATATCACATAAAGGAAAACGGGATGATAAACGTCAAAATATTGCTAAATTCGATGATTTTTAGTACAAAACCAAACGCAAGAAAACTTGCTTAAAATGCAATATTATGCAAAATTCTGAGATATGAAGGTCAAATCACGTATCGTGATACTACATGAAGTAGTATCGAAATATTGGTAAAAACGAATATATTTACGTAAAATCACACTACATGAAAAACGAGAAAAAAAGTCACTATTTTACCAAATTTGAGGATTTTAACTACAAATCATAGAGCTTTCGTATTATTTAGATCCAAGAAAAGACATACGACAATGTTGTTTCCAATACAAATGATAAAAATCAATGTGCTTTTCCACAATTAGAATTAACTAAAATGATCCTGATTTTCCGCTTATATTACAGATGGAAGATGTACACGTAAAACCGCTCTAATCCGGCTGAAACGTCGATATTTGCAATAAAAAGAGAACTTCTCCCCTTTTCAATATCTTACTCAGCATTTTAACGAGAAACAAATAGTTGAATAAAAATGAAGTGTTTATTGTTAATTTATAATCAATTATGTGTTTGCATCATTTATATCGTATATTTAATGAATTAATAGCAATAAACTGAAAATTCACAAAAACGTGGAAAAACGGCAAAATATTGCCTAATTCGACGGTATTTTCTTTAAATCACATAAAGGAAATGAGGATGATAAACGTCAAAATATTGCTAAATTCGATGATTTTTAGTACAAAACCAAACGCAAGAAAACTTGCTTAAAATGCAATATTATGCAAAGTTCTGATATATGAAGGTCAAATCACGTATCGTGATACTACATGAAGTAGTATCGAAATATTGGTAAAAACGAATATATTTACGTAAAATCACACTACATGAAAAACGAGAAAAAAGTCACTATTTTACCAAATTTGAGGATTTTAACTTCAAATCATAGAGCAAGGTTTCGTATTATTTAGATCCAAGAAAAGACATATGACAATGTAGTTTCCAATTCAAATGAAAAAAATCAATGTGTTTTCATTAGAATTAACTAAAATGATCGTGATTTTCCACTTATATTACAGATGGAAGATGTACACGTAAAACCGCTCTAATCCGGCTGAAACGTCGATATATGCAATAAAAACAGAACTTCTCCCCTTTTCAATATCTTACTCAGCATTTTAACGAGAAACAAATAGTTGAATAAAAATGAAGTGTTTATTGTTAATTTCTAATCAATTATGTGTTTGCATCATTTATTTCGTATATTTAATGAATTAATAGCAATAAACTGAAAATTCAAAAAAACGTGGAAAAACGGCAAAATATTGCCTAATTCGACGATATTTTCTTTAAATCACATGAAGGAAATGAGGATGATAAACGTCAAAATATTGCTAAATTCGATGATTTTTAGTACAAAACCAAACGCAAGAAAAGTTGCTTAAAAGGCAATATTATGCGAAATTCTGAGATTTGAAGGCCAAATCACGTATCGTGATGCTATATGAAGTAGTATCGAAATATTGGTAGAAACGAATATATTTACGTAAAATCACACTACATGAAAAAGGAGAAAAAAACTCACTATTTTACCAAATTTGAGGATTTTAACTTCAAATCGTTGAGCGAGGTTTCGTATTATTTAGATCCAAGAAAAGACATATGACAATGTTGTTTCCAATACAAATGATCAAAATCAATGTGTTTTTCCACAATTAGAATTAACTAAAATGATCCTGATTTTCCGCTTATATTACAGATGGAAGATGTACACGTAAAACCGCTCTAATCTGGCTGAAACGTCGATATATGCAATAAAAACAGAGCTTCTCCCTTTTTCAATATCTTACTCAGTATTTTAACGAGAAACAAATAGTTGATTGAAAATGAAGTGTGTATTGTTAATTTCTAATCAATTATGTGTTTGCCTCATTTTTATCGTATATATAATGAATTAATAACAATAAACGGAAAATTCACAAAAACGTGAAAAAACGGCAATATACTGCCTAATTCGATGATATTTTCTCTATATCACATAAAGGAAAAGGGAATGATAAACGTCAAAACATTGATAAATTCGATGATTTTTAGTAGAAAACCAAACGCAAGAAAACTTACTTAAAATGCAATATTATGCAAAATTCTGAGATATGAAGGTCAAATCACGTATCGTGATACTTCATGAAGTAGTATCGAAATATAGGTAAAAACGAATATATTTACGTAAAATCACACTACATGAAAAACGAGAAAAAAAGTCACTATTTTACCAAATTTGAGGATTTTAACTTCAAATCATAGAGCTTTCGTATTATTTAGATCCAAGAAAAGACATACGACAATGTTGTTTCCAATACAAATGATAAAAATCAATGTGTTTTTCCACAATTAGAATTAACTAAAATGATCCTGATTTTCCGCTTATATTACAGATGGAAGATGTACACGTAAAACCGCTCTAATCCGGCTGAAACGTCGATATTTGCAATAAAAAGAGAACTTCTCCCCTTTTCAATATCTTACTCAGCATTTTAACGAGAAACAAATAGTTGAATAAAAATGAAGTGTTTATTGTTAATTTCTAATCAATTATGTGTTTGCATCATTTATATCGTATATTTAATGAATTAATAGCAATAAACTGAAAATTCACAAAAACGTAGAAAAACGGCAAAATATTGCCTAATTCGACGATATTTTCTTTGAATCACATAAAGGAAATGAGGATGATAAACGTCAAAATATTGCTAAATTCGATGATTTTTAGTACAAAACCAAACGCAAGAAAACTTGCTTAAAAGGCAATATTATGCGAAATTATGAGATTTGAAGGCCAAATCACGTATCGTGATACTACATGAAGTAGTATCGAAATATTGGTAAAAACGAATATATTTACGTAAAATTACACTACATGAAAAACGAGAAAAAAAGTCACTATTTTACCAAATTTGAGGATTTTAACTTCAAATCAAAGAGCGAGGTTTCGTATTCTTTAGATCCAAGCAAAGACATATGCCAATGTTGTTTCCAATACAAATGATAAAAATCAATGTGTTTTTCCACAATTAGAATTAACTAAATTGATCCTGATTTTCCGCTTATATTACAGATGGAAGATGTACACGTAAAACCGCTCTAATCTGGCTGAAACGTCGATATATGCAATAAAAACAGAACTTCTCCCCTTTTCAATATCTTACTCAGTATTTTAACGAGAAACTAATAGTTGATTGAAAATGAAGTGTGTATTGTGAATTTTTAATCAATTATGTGTTTGCATCATTTTTATCGTATATATACTGAATTAATAACAATAAACTGAAAATTTAAAATAACGTGGAAAAACGGCAAAATACTGCCTTATTCGATGATATTTTCTCTATATCACATAAAGGAAAAGGGGATGATAAACGTCAAAATATTGCTAAATTCAATGATTTTTAGTACAAAACCAAACGCAAGAAAACTTGCTTAAAATGCAATATTATGCAAAATTCTGAGATATGAAGGTCAAATCACGTATCGTGATACTACATGAAGTAGTATCGAAATATTGGTAAAAACGAATATATTTACGTAAAATCACACTACATGAAAAACGAGAAAAAAGTCACTATTTTACCAAATTTGAGGATTTTAACTTCAAATCATAGAGCGAGGTTTCGTATTATTTAGATCCATGAAAAGACATATGACAATGTTGTTTCCAATTCAAATGAAAAAAAAATCAATGTGTTTTCATTAGAATTAACTAAAATGATCCTGATTTTCCACTTATATTACAGATGAAAGATGTACACGTAAAACCGCTCTTATCCGGCTGAAACGTCGATATATGCAATAAAAACAGAACTTCTCCCCTTTTCAATATCTTACTCTGCATTTTAACGAGAAACAAATAGTTGAATAAAAATGAAGTGTATATTGTTAATTTCTAATCAATTATGTGTTTGCATCATTTATTTCGTATATTTAATGAAGTAATAGCAATAAACTGAAAATTCACAAAAACGTAGAAAAACGGCAAAATATTGCCTAATTCGACGATATTTTCTTTAAATCACATAAAGGAAATGAGGATGATAAACGTCAAAATATTGCTAAATTCGATGATTTTTAGTACAAAACCAAACGCAAGAAAACTTGCTTAAAAGGCAATATTATGCGAAATTATGAGATTTGAAGGCCAAACCACGTATCGTGATACTACATGAAGTAGTATCGAAATATTGGTAAAAACGAATATATTACCGTAAAATAACACTACATGAAAAACGTGAAAAAAGTCACTATTTTACCAAATTTGAGGATTTTAACTTCAAATCATAGAGAGAGGTTTCTTATTATTTAGATCCAAGAAAAGACATATGACAATGTTGTTTACAATACAAATGATAAAAATCAATGTGTTTTTCCACAATTCGAATTAACTAAAATGATCCTGATTTTCCGCTTATATTACAGATGGAAGATGTACACGTAAAACCGCTCTAATCTGGCTGAAACGTCGATATATGCAATAAAAACAGAACTTCTCCCCTTTTCAATATCTTACTCAGTATTTTAACGAGAAACAAATAGTTGATTGAAAATGAAGTGTGTATTGTTAATTTCTAATCAATTATGTGTTTGCATCATTTTTATCGTATATATAATGAATTAATAACAATAAACTGAAAATTCAAAAAAACGTGGAAAAACGGCAAAATACTGCCTAATTCGATGATATTTTCTCTATATCACATAAAGGAAAACGGGATGATAAACGTCAAAATATTGCTAAATTCGATGATTTTTAGTACAAAACCAAACGCAAGAAAACTTGCTTAAAATGCAATATTATGCAAAATTCTGAGATATGAAGGTCAAATCACGAATCGTGATACTACATGAAGTAGTATCGAAATATTGGTAAAAACGAATATATTTACGTAAAATCACACTACATGAAAAACGAGAAAAAAAGTCACTATTTTACCAAATTTGAGGATTTTAACTACAAATCATAGAGCTTTCGTATTATTTAGATCCAAGAAAAGACATACGACAATGTTGTTTCCAATACAAATGATAAAAATCAATGTGTTTTTCCACAATTAGAATTAACTAAAATGATCCTGATTTTCCGCTTATATTACAGATGGAAGATGTACACGTAAAACCGCTCTAATCCGGCTGAAACGTCGATATTTGCAATAAAAAGAGAACTTCTCCCCTTATCAATATCTTACTCAGCATTTTAACGAGAAACAAATAGTTGAATAAAAATGAAGTGTTTATTGTTACTTTATAATCAATTATGTGTTTGCATCATTTATATCGTATATTTAATGAATTAATAGCAATAAACTGAAAATTCACAAAAACGTGGAAAAACGGCAAAATATTGCCTAATTCGACGGTATTTTCTTTAAATCACATAAAGGAAATGAGGATGATAAACGTCAAAATATTGCTAAATTCGATGATTTTTAGTACAAAACCAAACGCAAGAAAACTTGCTTAAAAGGCAATATTATGCGAAATTATGAGATTTGAAGGCCAAACCACGTATCGTGATACTACATGAAGTAGTATCGAAATATTGGTAAAAACGAATATATTTACGTAAAATCACACTACATGAAAAACGAGAAAAAAGTCACTATTTTACCAAATTTGAGGATTTTAACTTCAAATCATAGAGCAAGGTTTCGTATTATTAAGATCCAAGAAAAGACATATGACAATGTAGTTTCCAATTCAAATGAAAAAAATCAATGTGTTTTCATTAGAATTAACTAAAATGATCCTGATTTTCCACTTATATTACAGATGGAAGATGTACACGTAAAACCGCTCTAATCCGGCTGAAACGTCGATATATGCAATAAAAACAGAACTTCTCCCCTTTTCAATATCTTACTCAGCATTTTAACGAAAAACAAATAGTTGAATATAAATGAAGTGTTTATTGTTAATTTCTAATCAATTATGTGTTTGCATCATTTATATCGTATATTTAATGAATTAATAGCAATAAACTGAAAATTCACAAAAACGTGGAAAAACGGCAAAAAATTGCCTAATTAGACGGTATTTTCTTTAAATCACATAAAGGAAATGAGGATGATAAACGTCAAAATATTGCTAAATTCGATGATTTTTAGTACAAAACCAAACGCAAGAAAACTTGCTTAAAAGTCAATATTATGCGAAATTCTGAGATTTGAAGGCCAAATCACGTATCGTGATACTACATGAAGTAGTATCGAAATATTGGTAAAAACGAATATATTTACGTAAAATCACACTACATGAAAAACGAGAAAAAAAGTCACTATTTTACCAAATTAGAGGATTTTAACTTCAAATCATAGAGCTTTCGTATTATTTAGATCCAAGAAAAGACATACGACAATGTTGTTTCCAATACAAATGATAAAAATCAATGTGTTTTTCCACAATTAGAATTAACTAAAATGATCCTGATTTTCCGCTTATATTACAGATGGAAGATGTACACGTAAAACCGCTCTAATCTGGCTGAAACGTCGATATATGCAATAAAAACAGAACTTCTCCCCTTTTCAATATCTTACTCAGTATTTTAACGAGAAACAAATAGTTGATTGAAAATGAAGTGTGTATTGTTAATTTCTAATCAATTATGTGTTTGCCTCATTTTTATCGTATATATAATGAATTAATAACAATAAACGGAAAATTCACAAAAACGTGAAAAAACGGCAATATACTGCCTAATTCGATGATATTTTCTGTATATCACATAAAGGAAAAGGGAATGATAAACGTCAAAACATTGATAAATTCGATGATTTTTAGTACAAAACCAAACGCAAGAAAATTACTTAAAATGCAATATTATGCAAAATTCTGAGATATGAAGGTCAAATCACGTATCGTGATACTTCATAAAGTAGTATCGAAATATAGGTAAAAACGAATATATTTACGTAAAATCACACTACATGAAAAACGAGAAAAAAAGTCACTATTTTACCAAATTTGAAGATTTTAACTTCAAATCATAGAGCTTTCGTATTATTTAGATCCAAGAAAAGACATACGACAATGTTGTTTCCAATACAAATGATAAAAATCAATGTGTTTTTCCACAATTAGAATTAACTAAAATGATCCTGATTTTCCGCTTATATTACAGATGGAAGATGTACACGTAAAACCGCTCTAATCCGGCTGAAACGTCGATATTTGCAATAAAAAGAGAACTTCTCCCCTTTTCAATATCTTACTCAGCATTTTAACGAGAAACAAATAGTTGAATAAAAATGAAGTGTTTATTGTTAATTTCTAATCAATTATGTGTTTGCCTCATTTTTATCGTATATATAATGAATTAATAACAATAAACGGAAAATTCACAAAAACGTGAAAAAACGGCAATATACTGCCTAATTCGATGATATTTTCTGTATATCACATAAAGGAAAAGGGAATGATAAACGTCAAAACATTGATAAATTCGATGATTTTTAGTACAAAACCAAACGCAAGAAAATTACTTAAAATTCAATATTATGCAAAATTCTGAGATATGAAGGTCAAATCACGTATCGTGATACTTCATAAAGTAGTATCGAAATATAGGTAAAAACGAATATATATACGTAAAATCACACTACATGAAAAACGAGAAAAAAAGTAACTATTTTACCAAATTTGAAGATTTTAACTTCAAATCATAGAGCTTTCGTATTATTTAGATCCAAGAAAAGACATACGACAATGTTGTTTCCAATACAAATGATAAAAATCAATGTGTTTTTCCACAATTAGAATTAACTAAAATGATCCTGATTTTCCGCTTATATTACAGATGGAAGATGTACACGTAAAACCGCTCTAATCCGGCTGAAACGTCGATATTTGCAATAAAAAGAGAACTTCTCCCCTTTTCAATATCTTACTCAGCATTTTAACGAGAAACAAATAGTTGAATAAAAATGAAGTGTTTATTGTTAATTTCTAATCAATTATGTGTTTGCATCATTTATATCGTATATTTAATGAATTAATAGCAATAAACTGAAAATTCACAAAAAAGTAGAAAAACGGCAAAATATTGCCTAATTCGACGATATTTTCTTTAAATCACATAAAGGAAATGAGGATGATAAACGTCAAAATATTGCTAAATTCGATGATTTTTAGTACAAAACCAAACGCAAGAAAACTTGCTTAAAAGGCAATATTATGCGAAATTATGAGATTTGAAGGCCAAACCACGTATCGTGATACTACATGAAGTAGTATCGAAATATTGGTAAAAACGAATATATTTACGTAAAATCACACTACATGAAAAACGAGAAAAAAGTCACTATTTTACCAAATTTGAGGATTTTAACTTCAAATCATAGAGCAAGGTTTCGTATTATTAAGATCCAAGAAAAGACATATGACAATGTAGTTTCCAATTCAAATGAAAAAAATCAATGTGTTTTCATTAGAATTAACTAAAATGATCCTGATTTTCCACTTATATTACAGATGGAAGATGTACACGTAAAACCGCTCTAATCCGGCTGAAACGTCGATATATGCAATAAAAACAGAACTTCTCCCCTTTTCAATATCTTACTCAGCATTTTAACGAAAAACAAATAGTTGAATATAAATGAAGTGTTTATTGTTAATTTCTAATCAATTATGTGTTTGCATCATTTATATCGTATATTTAATGAATTAATAGCAATAAACTGAAAATTCACAAAAACGTGGAAAAACGGCAAAAAATTGCCTAATTAGACGGTATTTTCTTTAAATCACATAAAGGAAATGAGGATGATAAACGTCAAAATATTGCTAAATTCGATGATTTTTAGTACAAAACCAAACGCAAGAAAACTTGCTTAAAAGTCAATATTATGCGAAATTCTGAGATTTGAAGGCCAAATCACGTATCGTGATACTACATGAAGTAGTATCGAAATATTGGTAAAAACGAATATATTTACGTAAAATCACACTACATGAAAAACGAGAAAAAAAGTCACTATTTTACCAAATTAGAGGATTTTAACTTCAAATCATAGAGCTTTCGTATTATTTAGATCCAAGAAAAGACATACGACAATGTTGTTTCCAATACAAATGATAAAAATCAATGTGTTTTTCCACAATTAGAATTAACTAAAATGATCCTGATTTTCCGCTTATATTACAGATGGAAGATGTACACGTAAAACCGCTCTAATCTGGCTGAAACGTCGATATATGCAATAAAAACAGAACTTCTCCCCTTTTCAATATCTTACTCAGTATTTTAACGAGAAACAAATAGTTGATTGAAAATGAAGTGTGTATTGTTAATTTCTAATCAATTATGTGTTTGCCTCATTTTTATCGTATATATAATGAATTAATAACAATAAACGGAAAATTCACAAAAACGTGAAAAAACGGCAATATACTGCCTAATTCGATGATATTTTCTGTATATCACATAAAGGAAAAGGGAATGATAAACGTCAAAACATTGATAAATTCGATGATTTTTAGTACAAAACCAAACGCAAGAAAATTACTTAAAATGCAATATTATGCAAAATTCTGAGATATGAAGGTCAAATCACGTATCGTGATACTTCATAAAGTAGTATCGAAATATAGGTAAAAACGAATATATTTACGTAAAATCACACTACATGAAAAACGAGAAAAAAAGTCACTATTTTACCAAATTTGAAGATTTTAACTTCAAATCATAGAGCTTTCGTATTATTTAGATCCAAGAAAAGACATACGACAATGTTGTTTCCAATACAAATGATAAAAATCAATGTGTTTTTCCACAATTAGAATTAACTAAATTGATCCTGATTTTCCGCTTATATTACAGATGGAAGATGTACACGTAAAACCGCTATAATCTGGCTGAAACGTCGATATATGCAATAAAAACAGAACTTCTCCCCTTTTTAATATCTTACTCAGTATTTTAACGAGAAACTAATAGTTGATTGAAAATGAAGTGTGTATTGTTAATTTTTAATCAATTATGTGTTTGCATCATTTTTATCGTATATATACTGAATTAATAACAATAAACTGAAAATTTAAAATAACGTGGAAAAACGGCAAAATACTGCCTTATTCGATGATATTTTCTCTATATCACATAAAGGAAAAGAGGATGATAAACGTCAAAATATTGCTAAATTCGATGATTTTTAGTACAAAACCAAACGCAAGAAAACTTGCTTAAAATGCAATATTATGCAAAATTCTGATATATGAAGGTCAAATCACGTATCGTGATACTACATGAAGTAGTATCGAAATATTGGTAAAAACGAATATATTTACGTAAAATCACACTACATGAAAAACGAGAAAAAAGTCACTATTTTACCAAATTTGAGGATTTTAACTTCAAATCATAGAGCGAGGTTTCGTATTATTTAGATCCAAGAAAAGACATTTGACAATGTTGTTTCCAATACAAATGATAAAAATCAATGTGTTTTTCCACAATTAGAATTAACTAAAATGATCCTGATTTTCCACTTATATTACAGATGGAAGATGTACACGTAAAACCGCTCTAATCCGGCTGAAACGTCGATATATGCAATAAAAACAGAACTTCTCCCCTTTTCAATATCTTACTCAGCATTTTAACGAGAAACAAATAGTTGAATAAAAATGAAGTGTTTATTGTTAATTTCTAATCAATTATGTGTTTGCATCATTTATTTCGTATATTTAATGAAGTAATAGCAATAAACTGAAAATTCACAAAAACGTAGAAAAACGGCAAAATATTGCCTAATTCGACGATATTTTCTTTAAATCACATAAAGGAAATGAGGATGATAAACGTCAAAATATTGCTAAATTCGATGATTTTTAGTACAAAACCAAACGCAAGAAAACTTGCTTAAAATGCAATATTATGCAAAATTCTGAGATATGTAGGTCAAATCACGTATCGTGATACTACATGAAGTAGTATCGAAATATTGGTAAAAACGAATATATTTACGTAAAATCACACTACATGAAAAACGAGAAAAAAGTCACTATTTTACCAAATTTGAGGATTTTAACTTCAAATCATAGAGCAAGGTTTCGTATTATTAAGATCCAAGAAATGACATATGACAATGTAGTTTCCAATTCAAATGAAAAAAATCGATGTGTTTTCATTAGAATTAACTAAAATGATCCTGATTTTCCACTTATATTACAGATGGAAGATGTACACGTAAAACCGCTCTGATCCGGCTGAAACGTCGATATATGCAATAAAAACAGAACTTCTCCCCTTTTCAATATCTTACTCAGCATTTTAACGAGAAACAAATAGTTGAATAAAAATGAAGTGTTTATTGTTAATTTCTAATCAATTATGTGTTTGCATCATTTATTTCGTATATTTAATGAAGTAATAGCAATAAACTGAAAATTCACAAAAACGTAGAAAAACGGCAAAATATTGCCTAATTCGACGATATTTTCTTTAAATCACATAAAGGAAATGAGGATGATAACCGTCAAAATATTGCTAAATTCGATGATTTTTAGTACAAAACCAAACGCAAGAAAACTTGCTTAAAAGGCAATATTATGCGAAATTATGAGATTTGAAGGCCAAACCACGTATCGTGATACTACATGAAGTAGTATCGAAATAATGGTAAAAACGAATATATTACCGTAAAATAACACTACATGAAAAACGTGAAAAAAAGTCACTATTTTACCAAATTTGAGGATTTTAACTTCAAATCATAGAGAGAGGTTTCTTATTATTTAGATCCAAGAAAAGACATATGACAATGTTGTTTACAATACAAATGATAAAAATCAATGTGTTTTTCCACAATTCGAATTAACTAAAATGATCCTGATTTTCCGCTTATATTACAGATGGAAGATGTACACGTAAAACCGCTCTAATCTGGCTGAAACGTCGATATATGCAATAAAAACAGAACTTCTCCCCTTTTCAATATCTTACTCAGTATTTTAACGAGAAACAAATAGTTGATTGAAAATGAAGTGTGTATTGTTAATTTCTAATCAATTATGTGTTTGCCTCATTTTTATCGTATATATAATGAATTAATAACAATAAACGGAAAATTCACAAAAACGTGAAAAAACGGCAATATACTGCCTAATTCGATGATATTTTCTGTATATCACATAAAGGAAAAGGGAATGATAAACGTCAAAACATTGATAAATTCGATGATTTTTAGTACAAAACCAAACGCAAGAAAATTACTTAAAATGCAATATTATGCAAAATTCTGAGATATGAAGGTCAAATCACGTATCGTGATACTTCATAAAGTAGTATCGAAATATAGGTAAAAACGAATATATTTACGTAAAATCACACTACATGAAAAACGAGAAAAAAAGTCACTATTTTACCAAATTTGAAGATTTTAACTTCAAATCATAGAGCTTTCGTATTATTTAGATCCAAGAAAAGACATACGACAATGTTGTTTCCAATACAAATGATAAAAATCAATGTGTTTTTCCACAATTAGAATTAACTAAAATGATCCTGATTTTCCGCTTATATTACAGATGGAAGATGTACACGTAAAACCGCTCTAATCCGGCTGAAACGTCGATATTTGCAATAAAAAGAGAACTTCTCCCCTTTTCAATATCTTACTCAGCATTTTAACGAGAAACAAATAGTTGAATAAAAATGAAGTGTTTATTGTTAATTTCTAATCAATTATGTGTTTGCATCATTTATATCGTATATTTAATGAATTAATAGCAATAAACTGAAAATTCACAAAAACGTAGAAAAACGGCAAAATATTGCCTAATTCGAAGATATTTTCTTTAAATCACATAAAGGAAATGAGGATGATAAACGTCAAAATATTGCTAAATTCGATGATTTTTAGTACAAAACCAAACGCAAGAAAACTTGCTTAAAAGGCAATATTATGCGAAATTGTGAGATTTGAAGGCCAAACCACGTATCGTGATACTACATGAAGTAGTATCGAAATATTGGTAAAAACGAATATATTTACGTAAAATCACACTACATGAAAAACGAGAAAAAAGTCACTATTTTACCAAATTTGAGGATTTTAACTTCAAATCATAGAGCAAGGTTTCGTATTATTAAGATCCAAGAAAAGACATATGACAATGTAGTTTCCAATTCAAATGAAAAAAATCAATGTGTTTTCATTAGAATTAACTAAAATGATCCTGATTTTCCACTTATATTACAGATGGAAGATGTACACGAAAAACCGCTCTAATCCGGCTGAAACGTCGATATATGCAATAAAAACAGAACTTCTCCCCTTTTCAATATCTTACTCAGCATTTTAACGAGAAACAAATAGTTGAATATAAATGAAGTGTTTATTGTTAATTTCTAATCAATTATGTGTTTGCATCATTTATATCGTATATTTAATGAATTAATAGCAATAAACTGAAAATTCACAAAATCGTGGAAAAACGGCAAAAAATTGCCTAATTAGACGGTATTTTCTTTAAATCACATAAAGGAAATGAGGATGATAAACGTCAAAATATTGCTAAATTCGATGATTTTTAGTACAAAACCAAACGCAAGAAAACTTGCTTAAAAGTCAATATTATGCGAAATTCTGAGATTTGAAGGCCAAATCACGTATCGTGATACTACATGAAGTAGTATCGAAATATTGGTAAAAACGAATATATTTACGTAAAATCACACTACATGAAAAACGAGAAAAAAAAGTCACTATTTTACCAAATTTGAGGATTTTAACTTCAAATCATAGAGCGAGGTTTCGTATTCTTTAGATCCAAGAAAAGACATATGACAATGTTGTTTCCAATACAAATGATAAAAATCAATGTGTTTTTCCACAATTAGAATTAACTAAATTGATCCTGATTTTCCGCTTATATTACAGATGGAAGATGTACACGTAAAACCGCTATAATCTGGCTGAAACGTCGATATATGCAATAAAAACAGAACTTCTCCCCTTTTCAATATCTTACTCAGTATTTTAACGAGAAACTAATAGTTGATTGAAAATGAAGTGTGTATTGTTAATTTTTAATCAATTATGTGTTTGCATCATTTTTATCGTATATATACTGAATTAATAACAATAAACTGAAAATTTAAAATAACGTGGAAAAACGGCAAAATACTGCCTTATTCGATGATATTTTCTCTATATCACATAAAGGAAAAGGGGATGATAAACGTCAAAATATTGCTAAATTCGATGATTTTTAGTACAAAACCAAACACAAGAAAACTTGCTTAAAATGCAATATTATGCAAAATTCTGATATATGAAGGTCAAATCACGTATCGTGATACTACATGAAGTAGTATCGAAATATTGGTAAAAACGAATATATTTACGTAAAATCACACTAAATGAAAAACGAGAAAAAAGTCACTATTTTACCAAATTTGAGGATTTTAACTTCAAATCATAGAGCGAGGTTTCGTATTATTTAGATCCAAGAAAAGACATATGACAATGTTGTTTCCAATACAAATGATAAAAATCAATGTGTTTTTCCACAATTAGAATTAACTAAAATGATCCTGATTTTCCGCTTATATTACAGATGGAAGATGTACACGTAAAACCGCTCTAATCTGGCTGAAACGTCGATATATGCAATAAAAACAGAACTTCTCCCCTTTTCAATATCTTACTCAGTATTTTAACGAGAAACTAATAGTTGATTGAAAATGAAGTGTGTATTGTTAATTTTTAATCAATTATGTGTTTGCATCATTTTTATCGTATATATACTGAATTAATAACAATAAACTGAAAATTTAAAATAACGTGGAAAAACGGCAAAATACTGCCTTATTCGATGATATTTTCTCTATATCACATAAAGGAAAAGGGGATGATAAACGTCAAAATATTGCTAAATTCGATGATTTTTAGTACAAAACCAAACGCAAGAAAACTTGCTTAAAATGCAATATTATGCAAAATTCTGATATATGAAGGTCAAATCACGTATCGTGATACTACATGAAGTAGTATCGAAATATTGGTAAAAACGAATATATTTACGTAAAATCACACTACATGAAAAACGAGAAAAAAGTCACTATTTTACCAAATTTGAGGATTTTAACTTCAAATCATAGAGCGAGGTTTCGTATTATTTAGATACAAGAAAAGACATATGACAATGTTGTTTCCAATTCAAATAAAAAATAATCAATGTGTTTGCATTAGAATTAACTAAAATGATCCTGATTTTCCACTTATATTACAGATGGAAGATGTACACGTAAAACCGCTCTAATCCGGCTGAAACGTCGATATTTGCAATAAAAAGAGAACTTCTCCCCTTTTCAATATCTTACTCAGCATTTTAACGAGAAACAAATAGTTGAATAAAAATGAAGTGTTTATTGTTAATTTCTAATCAATTATGTGTTTGCATCATTTATATCGTATATTTAATGAATTAATAGCAATAAACTGAAAATTCACAAAAACGTAGAAAAACGGCAAAATATTGCCTAATTCGAAGATATTTTCTTTAAATCACATAAAGGAAATGAGGATGATAAACGTCAAAATATTGCTAAATTCGATGATTTTTAGTACAAAACCAAACGCAAGAAAACTTGCTTAAAAGGCAATATTATGCGAAATTGTGAGATTTGAAGGCCAAACCACGTATCGTGATACTACATGAAGTAGTATCGAAATATTGGTAAAAACGAATATATTTACGTAAAATCACACTACATGAAAAACGAGAAAAAAGTCACTATTTTACCAAATTTGAGGATTTTAACTTCAAATCATAGAGCAAGGTTTCGTATTATTAAGATCCAAGAAAAGACATATGACAATGTAGTTTCCAATTCAAATGAAAAAAATCAATGTGTTTTCATTAGAATTAACTAAAATGATCCTGATTTTCCACTTATATTACAGATGGAAGATGTACACGAAAAACCGCTCTAATCCGGCTGAAACGTCGATATATGCAATAAAAACAGAACTTCTCCCCTTTTCAATATCTTACTCAGCATTTTAACGAGAAACAAATAGTTGAATATAAATGAAGTGTTTATTGTTAATTTCTAATCAATTATGTGTTTGCATCATTTATATCGTATATTTAATGAATTAATAGCAATAAACTGAAAATTCACAAAAACGTGGAAAAACGGCAAAAAATTGCCTAATTAGACGGTATTTTCTTTAAATCACATAAAGGAAATGAGGATGATAAACGTCAAAATATTGCTAAATTCGATGATTTTTAGTACAAAACCAAACGCAAGAAAACTTGCTTAAAAGTCAATATTATGCGAAATTCTGAGATTTGAAGGCCAAATCACGTATCGTGATACTACATGAAGTAGTATCGAAATATTGGTAAAAACGAATATATTTACGTAAAATCACACTACATGAAAAACGAGAAAAAAAAGTCACTATTTTACCAAATTTGAGGATTTTAACTTCAAATCATAGAGCGAGGTTTCGTATTCTTTAGATCCAAGAAAAGACATATGACAATGTTGTTTCCAATACAAATGATAAAAATCAATGTGTTTTTCCACAATTAGAATTAACTAAATTGATCCTGATTTTCCGCTTATATTACAGATGGAAGATGTACACGTAAAACCGCTATAATCTGGCTGAAACGTCGATATATGCAATAAAAACAGAACTTCTCCCCTTTTCAATATCTTACTCAGTATTTTAACGAGAAACTAATAGTTGATTGAAAATGAAGTGTGTATTGTTAATTTTTAATCAATTATGTGTTTGCATCATTTTTATCGTATATATACTGAATTAATAACAATAAACTGAAAATTTAAAATAACGTGGAAAAACGGCAAAATACTGCCTTATTCGATGATATTTTCTCTATATCACATAAAGGAAAAGGGGATGATAAACGTCAAAATATTGATAATTCGATGATTTTTAGTACAAAACCAAACACAAGAAAACTTGCTTAAAATGCAATATTATGCAAAATTCTGATATATGAAGGTCAAATCACGTATCGTGATACTACATGAAGTAGTATCGAAATATTGGTAAAAACGAATATATTTACGTAAAATCACACTAAATGAAAAACGAGAAAAAAGTCACTATTTTACCAAATTTGAGGATTTTAACTTCAAATCATAGAGCGAGGTTTCGTATTATTTAGATCCAAGAAAAGACATATGACAATGTTGTTTCCAATACAAATGATAAAAATCAATGTGTTTTTCCACAATTAGAATTAACTAAAATGATCCTGATTTTCCGCTTATATTACAGATGGAAGATGTACACGTAAAACCGCTCTAATCTGGCTGAAACGTCGATATATGCAATAAAAACAGAACTTCTCCCCTTTTCAATATCTTACTCAGTATTTTAACCAGAAACTAATAGTTGATTGAAAATGAAGTGTGTATTGTTAATTTTTAATCAATTATGTGTTTGCATCATTTTTTTCGTATATATACTGAATTAATAACAATGAACTGAAAATTTAAAATAACGTGGAAAAACGGCAAAATACTGCCTTATTCGATGATATTTTCTCTATATCACATAAAGGAAAAGGGGATGATAAACGTCAAAATATTGCTAAATTCGATGATTTTTAGTACAAAACCAAACGCAAGAAAACTTGCTTAAAATGCAATATTATGCAAAATTCTGATATATGAAGGTCAAATCACGTATCGTGATACTACATGAAGTAGTATCGAAATATTGGTAAAAACGAATATATTTACGTAAAATCACACTACATGAAAAACGAGAAAAAAGTCACTATTTTACCAAATTTGAGGATTTTAACTTCAAATCATAGAGCGAGGTTTCGTATTATTTAGATACAAGAAAAGACATATGACAATGTTGTTTCCAATTCAAATAAAAAATAATCAATGTGTTTGCATTAGAATTAACTAAAATGATCCTGATTTTCCACTTATATTACAGATGGAAGATGTACACGTAAAACCGCTCTAATCCGGCTGAAACGTCGATATATGCAATAAAAACAGAACTTCTCCCCTTTTCAATATCTTACTCAGCATTTTAACGAGAAACAAATAGTTGAATAAAAATGAAGTGTTTATTGTTAATTTCTAATCAATTATGTGTTTGCATCATTTATTTCGTATATTTAATGAAGTAATAGCAATAAACTGAAAATTCACAAAAACGTAGAAAAACGGCAAAATATTGCCTAATTCGACGATATTTTCTTTAAATCACATAAAGGAAATGAGGATGATAAACGTCAAAATATTGCTAAATTCGATGATTTTTAGTACAAAACCAAACGCAAGAAAACTTGCTTAAAAGGCAATATTATGCGAAATTATGAGATTTGAAGGCCAAACCACGTATCGTGATACTACATGAAGTAGTATCGAAATATTGGTAAAAACGAATATATTACCGTAAAATAACACTACATGAAAAACGTGAAAAAAGTCACTATTTTACCAAATTTGAGGATTTTAACTTCAAATCATAGAGAGAGGTTTCTTATTATTTAGATCCAAGAAAAGACATATGACAATGTTGTTTACAATACAAATGATAAAAATCAATGTGTTTTTCCACAATTCGAATTAACTAAAATGATCCTGATTTTCCGCTTATATTACAGATGGAAGATGTACACGTAAAACCGCACTAATCTGGCTGAAACGTCGATATATGCAATAAAAACAGAACTTCTCCCCTTTTCAATATCTTACTCAGTATTTTAACGAGAAACAAATAGTTGATTGAAAATGAAGTGTGTATTGTTAATTTCTAATCAATTATGTGTTTGCATCATTTTTATCGAATATATAATGAATTAATAACAATAAACTGAAAATTCAAAAAAACGTGGAGAAACGGCAAAATACTGCCTAATTCGATAATATTTTCTCTATATCACATAAAGGAAAACGGGATGATAAACGTCAAAATATTGCTAAATTCGATGATTTTTAGTACAAAACCAAACGCAAGAAAACTTGCTTAAAATGCAATATTATGCAAAATTCTGAGATATGAAGGTCAAATCACGTATCGTGATACTACATGAAGTAGTATCGAAATATTGGTAAAAACGAATATATTTACGTAAAATCACACTACATGAAAAACGAGAAAAAAGTCACTATTTTACCAAATTTGAGGATTTTAACTTCAAATCATAGAGCAAGGTTTCGTATTATTAAGATGAAGAAAAGACATATGACAATGTAGTTTCCAATTTAAATGAAAAAAATCAATGTGTTTTCATTAGAATTAACTAAAATGATCCTGATTTTCCACTTATATTACAGATGGAAGATGTACACGTAAAACCGCTCTAATCCGGCTGAAACGTCGATATATGCAATAAAAACAGAACTTCTCCCCTTTTCAATATCTTACTCAGCATTTTAACGAGAAACAAATAGTTGAATATAAATGAAGTGTTTATTGTTAATTTCTAATCAATTATGTGTTTGCATCATTTATATCGTATATTTAATGAATTAATAGCAATAAACTGAAAATTCACAAAAACGTGGAAAAACGGCAAAAAATTGCCTAATTAGACGGTATTTTCTTTAAATCACATAAAGGAAATGAGGATGATAAACGTCAAAATATTGCTAAATTCGATGATTTTTAGTACAAAACCAAACGCAAGAAAACTTGCTTAAAAGTCAATATTATGCGAAATTCTGAGATTTGAAGGCCAAATCACGTATCGTGATACTACATGAAGTAGTATCGAAATATTGGTAAAAACGAATATATTTACGTAAAATCACACTACATGAAAAACGAGAAAAAAAAGTCACTATTTTACCAAATTTGAGGATTTTAACTTCAAATCATAGAGCGAGGTTTCGTATTCTTTAGATCCAAGAAAAGAGATATGACAATGTTGTTTCCAATACAAATGATAAAAATCAATGTGTTTTTCCACAATTAGAATTAACTAAAATGATCCTGATTTTCCGCTTATATTACAGATGGAAGATGTACACGTAAAACCACTCTAATCTGGCTGAAACGTCGATATATGCAATAAAAACAGAACTTCTCCCCTTTTCAATATCTTACTCAGTATTTTAACGAGACACAAATAGTTGATTGAAAATGAAGTGTGTATTGTTAATTTCTAATCAATTATGTGTTTGCATCATTTTTATCGTATATATAATGAATTAATAACAATAAACTGAAAAATCAAAAAAACGTGGAAAAACGGCAAAATACTGCCTAATTCGATGATATTTTCTCTATATCACATAAAGGAAAACGGGATGATAAACGTCAAAATATTGCTAAATTCGATGATTTTTAGTACAAAACCAAACGCAAGAAAACTTGCTTAAAATGCAATATTATGCAAAATTCTGAGATATGAAGGTCAAATCACGTATCGTGATACTACATGAAGTAGTATCGAAATATTGGTAAAAACGAATATATTTACGTAAAATCACACTACATGAAAAACGAGAAAAAAAGTCACTATTTTACCAAATTTGAGGATTTTAACTTTAAATCATTGAGCGAGGTTTCGTATTATTTAGATCCAAGAAAAGACATATGACAATGTTGTTTCCAATACAAATGATAAAAATCAATGTGTTTTTCCACAATTAGAATTAACTAAAATGATCCTGATTTTCCGCTTATATTACAGATGGAAGATGTACACGTAAAACCGCTCTAATCTGGCTGAAACGTCGATATATGCAATAAAAACAGAACTTCTCCCCTTTTCAATATCTTACTCAGTATTTTAACGAGAAACTAATAGTTGATTGAAAATGAAGTGTGTATTGTTAATTTTTAATCAATTATGTGTTTGCATCATTTTTATCGTATATATACTGAATTAATAACAATAAACTGAAAATTTAAAATAACGTGGAAAAACGGCAAAATACTGCCTTATTCGATGATATTTTCTCTATATCACATAAAGGAAAAGGGGATGATAAACGTCAAAATATTGCTAAATTCGATGATTTTTAGTACAAAACCAAACGCAAGAAAACTTGCTTAAAATGCAATATTATGCAAAATTCTGATATATGAAGGTCAAATCACGTATCGTGATACTACATGAAGTAGTATCGAAATATTGGTAAAAACGAATATATTTACGTAAAATCACACTACATGAAAAACGAGAAAAAAGTCACTATTTTACCAAATTTGAGGATTTTAACTTCAAATCATAGAGCGAGGTTTCGTATTATTTAGATCCAAGAAAAGACATATGACAATGTTGTTTCCAATTCAAATAAAAAAAAATCAATGTGGTTTCATTAGAATCAACTAAAATGATCCTGATTTTCCACTTATATTACAGATGGAAGATGTACACGTAAAACCGCTCTAATCCGGCTGAAACGTCGATATATGCAATAAAAATAGAACTTCTCCCCTTTTCAATATCTTACTCAGCATTTTAACGAGAAACAAATAGTTGAATAAAAATTAAGTGTTTATTGTTAATTTCTAATCAATTATGTGTTTGCATCATTTATTTCGTATATTTAATGAAGTAATAGCAATAAACTGAAAATTCACAAAAAACGTAGAAAAACGGCAAAATATTGCCTAATTCGACGATATTTTCTTTAAATCACATAAAGGAAATGAGGATGATAAACGTCAAAATATTGCTAAATTCGATGATTTTTAGTACAAAACCAAACGCAAGAAAACTTGCTTAAAAGGCAATATTATGCGAAATTATGAGATTTGAAGGCCAAACCACGTATCGTGATACTACATGAAGTAGTATCGAAATATTGGTAAAAACGAATATATTACCGTAAAATAACACTACATGAAAAATGTGAAAAAAAGTCACTATTTTACCAAATTTGAGGATTTTAACTTCAAATCATAGAGAGAGGTTTCTTATTATTTAGATCCAAGAAAAGACATATGACAATGTTGTTTACAATACAAATGATAAAAATCAATGTGTTTTTCCACAATTCGAATTAACTAAAATGATCCTGATTTTCCGCATATATTACAGATGGAAGATGTACACGTAAAACCGCTCTAATCTGGCTGAAACGTCGATATATGCAATAAAAACAGAACTTCTCCCCTTTTCAATATCTTACTCAGTATTTTAACGAGAAACAAATAGTTGATTGAAAATGAAGTGTGTATTGTTAATTTCTAATCAATTATGTGTTTGCATCATTTTTATCGTATATATAATGAATTAATAACAATAAAATATAAATTCAAAAAAACGTGGAAAAACGGCAAAATACTGCCTAATTCTATGATATTTTCTCTATATCACATAAAGGAAAACGGGATGATAAACGTCAAAATATTGCTAAATTCGATGATTTTTAGTACAAAACCAAACGCAAGAAAACTTGCTTAAAATGCAATATTATGCAAAATTCTGAGATATGAAGGTCAAATCACGTATCGTGATACTACATGAAGTAGTATCGAAATATTGGTAAAAACGAATATATTTACGTAAAATCACACTACATGAAAAACGAGAAAAAAAGTCACTATTTTACCAAATTTGAGGATTTTAACTTCAAATCATTGAGCGAGGTTTCGTATTATTTAGATCCAAGAAAAGACATATGACAATGTTGTTTCCAATACAAATGATAAAAATCAATGTGTTTTTCCACAATTAGAATTAACTAAAATGATCCTGATTTTCCGCTTATATTACAGATGGAAGATGTACACGTAAAACCGCTCTAATCTGGCTGAAACGTCGATATATGCAATAAAAACAGAACTTCTCCCCTTTTCAATATCTTACTCAGTATTTTAACGAGAAACAAATAGTTGATTGAAAATGAAATGTGTATTGTTAATTTCTAATCAATTATGTGTTTGCCTCATTTTTATCGTATATATAATGAATTAACAACAATAAACGGAAAATTCACAAAAACGTGAAAAAACGGCAATATACTGCCTAATTCGATGATATTTTCTCTATATCACATAAAGGAAAAGGGAATGATAAACGTCAAAACATTGATAAATTCGATGATTTTTAGTACAAAACCAAACGCAAGAAAACTTGCTTAAAATGCAATATTATGCAAAATTCTGAGATATGAAGGTCAAATCACGTATCGTGATACTACATGAAGTAGTATCGAAATATTGGTAAAAACGAATATATTTACGTAAAATCACACTACATGAAAAACGAGAAAAAAGTCACTATTTTACCAAATTTGAAGAATTTAACTTCAAATCATAGAGCAAGGTTTCGTATTATTAAGATCCAAGAAAAGACATATGACAATGTAGTTTCCAATTCAAATGTAAAAAATCAATGTGTTTTCATTAGAATTAACTAAAATGATCCTGATTTTCCACTTATATTACAGATGGAAGATGTACACGTAAAACCGCTCTGATCCGGCTGAAACGTCGATATATGCAATAAAAACAGAACTTCTCCCCTTTTCAATATCTTACTCAGCATTTTAACGAGAAACAAATAGTTGAATAAAAATGAAGTGTTTATTGTTAATTTCTAATCAATTATGTGTTTGCATCATTTATTTCGTATATTTAATGAAGTAATAGCAATAAACTGAAAATTCACAAAAACGTAGAAAAACGGCAAAATATTGCCTAATTCGACGATATTTTCTTTAAATCACATAAAGGAAATGAGGATGATAAACGTCAAAATATTGCTAAATTCGATGATTTTTAGTACAAAACCAAACGCAAGAAAACTTGCTTAAAAGGCAATATTATGTGAAATTGTGAGATTTGAAGGCCAAATCACGTATCGTGATACTACATGAAGTAGTATCGAAATATTGGTAAAAACGAATATATTTACGTAAAATCACACTACATGAAAAACGAGAAAAAAAGTCACTATTTTACCAAATTTGAGGATTTTAACTTCAAATCATAGAGCAAGGTTTCGTATTCTTTAGATCCAAGAAAAGACATATGACAATGTTGTTTCCAATACAAATGATAAAAATCAATGTGTTTTTCCACATTTAGAATTAACTAAATTCATCCTGATTTTCCGCTTATATTACAGATGGAAGATGTACACGTAAAACCGCTATAATCTGGCTGAAACGTCGATATATGCAATAAAAACAGAACTTCTCCCCTTTTCAATATCTTACTCAGTATTTTAAAGAGAAACTAATAGTTGATTGAAGATGAAGTGTGTATTGTTAATTTTTAATCAATTATGTGTTTGCATCATTTTTATCGTATATATACTGAATTAATAAAAATAAACTGAAAATTTAAAATAACGTGGAAAAACGGCAAAATACTGCCTTATTCGATGATATTTTCTCTATATCACATAAAGGAAAAGGGGATGATAAACGTCAAAATATTGCTAAATTCGATGATTTTTAGTACAAAACCAAACGCAAGAAAACTTGCTTAAAATGCAATATTATGCAAAATTCTGATATATGAAGGTCAAATCACGTATCGTGATACTACATGAAGTAGTATCGAAATATTGGTAAAAACGAATATATTTACGTAAAATCACACTACATGAAAATCGAGAAAAAAGTCACTATTTTACCAAATTTGAGGATTTTAACTTCAAATCATAGAGCGAGGTTTCGTATTATTTAGATCCAAGAAAAGACATATGACAATGTTGTTTCCAATTCAAATAAAAAAAAATCAATGTGTTTTCATTAGAATTAACTAAAATGATCCTGATTTTCCACTTATATTACATATGGATGATGTACACGTAAAACCGCTCTAATCCGGCTGAAACGTCGATATATGCAATAAAAACAGAACTTCTCCCCTTTTCAATATCTTACTCAGCATTTTAACGAGAAACAAATAGTTGAATAAAAATGAAGTGTTTATTGTTAATTTCTAATCAATTATGTGTTTGCATCATTTATTTCGTATATTTAATGAAGTAATAGCAATAAACTGAAAATTCACAAAAACGTAGAAAAACGGCAAAATATTGCCTAATTCGACGATATTTTCTTTAAATCACATAAAGGAAATGAGGATGATAAACGTCAAAATATTGCTAAATTCGATGATTTTTAGTACAAAACCAAACGCAAGAAAACTTGCTTATAAGGAAATATTATGCGAAATTATGAGATTTGAAGGCCAAACCACGTATCGTGATACTACATGAAGTAGTATCGAAATATTGGTAAAAACGAATAAATTACCGTAAAATAACACTACATGAAAAACGTGAAAAAAAGTCACTATTTTACCAAATTTGAGGATTTTAACTTCAAATCATAGAGAGAGGTTTCTTATTATTTAGATCCAAGAAAAGACATATGACAATGTTGTTTACAATACAAATGATAAAATTCAATGTGTTTTTCCACAATTCGAATTAACTAAAATGATCCTGATTTTCCGCTTATATTACAGATGGAAGATGTACACGTAAAACCGCTCTAATCTGGCTGAAACGTCGATATATGCAATAAAAACAGAACTTCTCCCCTTTTCAATATCTTACTCAGTATTTTAACGAGAAACAAATAGTTGATTGAAAATGAAGTGTGTATTGTTAATTTCTATTCAATTATGTGTTTGCATCATTTTTATCGTATATATAATGAATTAATAACAATAAACTGAAAATTAAAAAAAACGTGGAAAAACGGCAAAATACTGCCTAATTCGCTGATATTTTCTCTATATCACACAAAGGAAAACGGGATGATAAACGTCAAAATATTGCTAAATTCGATGATTTTTAGTACAAAACCAAACGCAAGAAAACTTGCTTAAAATGCAATATTATGCAAAATTCTGAGATATGAAGGTCAAATCACATATCGTGATACTACATGAAGTAGTATCGAAATATTGGTAAAAACGAATATATTTACGTAAAATCACACTACATGAAAAACGAGAAAAAAGTCACTATTTTACCAAATTTGAGGATTTTAACTTTAAATCATTGAGCGAGGTTTCGTATTATTTAGATCCAAGAAAAGACATATGACAATGTTGTTTCCAATACAAATGATAAAAATCAATGTGTTTTTCCACAATTAGAATTAACTAAAATGATCCTGATTTTCCGCTTATATTACAGATGGAAGATGTACACGTAAAACCGCTCTAATCTGGCTGAAACGTCGATATATGCAATAAAAACAGAACTTCTCCCCTTTTCAATATCTTACTCAGTATTTTAACGAGAAACTAATAGTTGATTGAAAATGAAGTGTGTATTGTTAATTTTTAATCAATTATGTGTTTGCATCATTTTTATCGTATATATACTGAATTAATAACAATAAACTGAAAATTTAAAATAACGTGGAAAAACGGCAAAATACTGCCTTATTCGATAATATTTTCTCTATATCACATAAAGGAAAAGGGGATGATAAACGTCAAAATATTGCTAAATTCGATGATTTTTAGTACAAAACCAAACGCAAGAAAACTTGCTTAAAATGCAATATTATGCAAAATTCTGAGATATGAAGGTCAAATCACGTATCGTGATACTACATGAAGTAGTATCGAAATATTGGTAAAAACGAATATATTTACGTAAAATCACACTACATGAAAAACGAGAAAAAAAGTCACTATTTTACCAAATTTAAGGATTTTAACTTCAAATCTTTGAGCGAGGTTTCGTATTATTTAGATCCAAGAAAAGACATATGACAATGTTGTTTCCAATACAAATGATAAAAATCAATGTGTTTTTCCACAATTAGAATTAACTAAAATGATCCTGATTTTCCGCTTATATTACAGATGGAAGATGTACACGTAAAACCGCTCTAATCTGGCTGAAACGTCGATATATGCAATAAAAACAGAACTTCTCCCCTTTTCAATATCTTACTCAATATTTTAACGAGAAACAAACAGTTGATTGAAAATGAAGTGTGTATTGTTAATTTCTAATCAATTATGTGTTTGCCTCATTTTTATCGTATATATAATGAATTAATAACAATAAACGGAAAATTCAAAAAAACGTGAAAAAACGGCAATATACTGCCTAATTCGATGATATTTTCTCTATATCACATAAAGGAAAAGGGAATGATAAACGTCAAAACATTGATAAATTCGATGATTTTTAGTACAAAACCAAACGCAAGAAAACTTGCTTAAAATACAATATTATGCAAAGTTCTGATATATGAAGGTCAAATCACGTATCGTGATACTACATGAAGTAGTATCGAAATATTGGTAAAAACGAATATATTTACGTAAAATCACACTACATGAAAAACGAGAAAAAAAGTCATTATTTTACCAAATTTGAGGATTTTAACTACAAATCATAGAGCTTTCGTATTATTTAGATCCAAGAAAAGACATACGACAATGTTGTTTCCAATACAAATGATAAAAATCAATGTGTTTTTCCACAATTAGAATTAACTAAAATGATCCTGATTTTCCGCTTATATTACAGATGGAAGATGTACACGTAAATCCGCTCTAATCCGGCTGAAACGTCGATATTTGCAATAAAAAGAGAACTTCTCCCCTTTTCAATATCTTACTCAGCATTTTAACGAGAAACAAATAGTTGAATAAAAATGAAGTGTTTATTGTTAATTTCTAATCAATTATGTGTTTGCATCATTTATTTCGTATATTTAATGAAGTAATAGCAATAAACTGAAAATTCACAAAAACGTAGAAAAACGGCAAAATATTGCCTAATTCGACGATATTTTCTTTAAATCACATAAAGGAAATGAGGATGATAAACGTCAAAATATTGCTAAATTCGATGATTTTTAGTACAAAACCAAACGCAAGAAAACTTGCTTAAAAGGCAATATTATGCGAAATTATGAGATTTGAAGGCCAAACCACGTATCGTGATACTACATGAAGTAGTATCGAAATATTGGTAAAAACGAATATATTACCGTAAAATAACACTACATGAAAAACGTGAAAAAAGTCACTATTTTACCAAATTTGAGGATTTTAACTTCAAATCATAGAGAGAGGTTTCTTATTATTTAGATCCAAGAAAAGACATATGACAATGTTGTTTACAATACAAATGATAAAAATCAATGTGTTTTTCCACAATTCGAATTAACTAAAATGATCCTGATTTTCCGCTTATATTACAGATGGAAGATGTACACGTAAAACCGCACTAATCTGGCTGAAACGTCGATATATGCAATAAAAACAGAACTTCTCCCCTTTTCAATATCTTACTCAGTATTTTAACGAGAAACAAATAGTTGATTGAAAATGAAGTGTGTATTGTTAATTTCTAATCAATTATGTGTTTGCATCATTTTTATCGAATATATAATGAATTAATAACAATAAACTGAAAATTCAAAAAAACGTGGAGAAACGGCAAAATACTGCCTAATTCGATAATATTTTCTCTATATCACATAAAGGAAAACGGGATGATAAACGTCAAAATATTGCTAAATTCGATGATTTTTAGTACAAAACCAAACGCAAGAAAACTTGCTTAAAATGCAATATTATGCAAAATTCTGAGATATGAAGGTCAAATCACGTATCGTGATACTACATGAAGTAGTATCGAAATATTGGTAAAAACGAATATATTTACGTAAAATCACACTACATGAAAAACGAGAAAAAAGTCACTATTTTACCAAATTTGAGGATTTTAACTTCAAATCATAGAGCAAGGTTTCGTTTTATTAAGATGAAGAAAAGACATATGACAATGTAGTTTCCAATTTAAATGAAAAAAATCAATGTGTTTTCATTAGAATTAACTAAAATGATCCTGATTTTCCACTTATATTACAGATGGAAGATGTACACGTAAAACCGCTCTAATCCGGCTGAAACGTCGATATATGCAATAAAAACAGAACTTCTCCCCTTTTCAATATCTTACTCAGCATTTTAACGAGAAACAAATAGTTGAATATAAATGAAGTGTTTATTGTTAATTTCTAATCAATTATGTGTTTGCATCATTTATATCGTATATTTAATGAATTAATAGCAATAAACTGAAAATTCACAAAAACGTGGAAAAACGGCAAAAAATTGCCTAATTAGACGGTATTTTCTTTAAATCACATAAAGGAAATGAGGATGATAAACGTCAAAATATTGCTAAATTCGATGATTTTTAGTACAAAACCAAACGCAAGAAAACTTGCTTAAAAGTCAATATTATGCGAAATTCTGAGATTTGAAGGCCAAATCACGTATCGTGATACTACATGAAGTAGTATCGAAATATTGGTAAAAACGAATATATTTACGTAAAATCACACTACATGAAAAACGAGAAAAAAAAGTCACTATTTTACCAAATTTGAGGATTTTAACTTCAAATCATAGAGCGAGGTTTCGTATTCTTTAGATCCAAGAAAAGAGATATGACAATGTTGTTTCCAATACAAATGATAAAAATCAATGTGTTTTTCCACAATTAGAATTAACTAAAATGATCCTGATTTTCCGCTTATATTACAGATGGAAGATGTACACGTAAAACCACTCTAATCTGGCTGAAACGTCGATATATGCAATAAAAACAGAACTTCTCCCCTTTTCAATATCTTACTCAGTATTTTAACGAGACACAAATAGTTGATTGAAAATGAAGTGTGTATTGTTAATTTCTAATCAATTATGTGTTTGCATCATTTTTATCGTATATATAATGAATTAATAACAATAAACTGAAAAATCAAAAAAACGTGGAAAAACGGCAAAATACTGCCTAATTCGATGATATTTTCTCTATATCACATAAAGGAAAACGGGATGATAAACGTCAAAATATTGCTAAATTCGATGATTTTTAGTACAAAACCAAACGCAAGAAAACTTGCTTAAAATGCAATATTATGCAAAATTCTGAGATATGAAGGTCAAATCACGTATCGTGATACTACATGAAGTAGTATCGAAATATTGGTAAAAACGAATATATTTACGTAAAATCACACTACATGAAAAACGAGAAAAAAAGTCACTATTTTACCAAATTTGAGGATTTTAACTTTAAATCATTGAGCGAGGTTTCGTATTATTTAGATCCAAGAAAAGACATATGACAATGTTGTTTCCAATACAAATGATAAAAATCAATGTGTTTTTCCACAATTAGAATTAACTAAAATGATCCTGATTTTCCGCTTATATTACAGATGGAAGATGTACACGTAAAACCGCTCTAATCTGGCTGAAACGTCGATATATGCAATAAAAACAGAACTTCTCCCCTTTTCAATATCTTACTCAGTATTTTAACGAGAAACTAATAGTTGATTGAAAATGAAGTGTGTATTGTTAATTTTTAATCAATTATGTGTTTGCATCATTTTTATCGTATATATACTGAATTAATAACAATAAACTGAAAATTTAAAATAACGTGGAAAAACGGCAAAATACTGCCTTATTCGATGATATTTTCTCTATATCACATAAAGGAAAAGGGGATGATAAACGTCAAAATATTGCTAAATTCGATGATTTTTAGTACAAAACCAAACGCAAGAAAACTTGCTTAAAATGCAATATTATGCAAAATTCTGATATATGAAGGTCAAATCACGTATCGTGATACTACATGAAGTAGTATCGAAATATTGGTAAAAACGAATATATTTACGTAAAATCACACTACATGAAAAACGAGAAAAAAGTCACTATTTTACCAAATTTGAGGATTTTAACTTCAAATCATAGAGCGAGGTTTCGTATTATTTAGATCCAAGAAAAGACATATGACAATGTTGTTTCCAATTCAAATAAAAAAAAATCAATGTGGTTTCATTAGAATCAACTAAAATGATCCTGATTTTCCACTTATATTACAGATGGAAGATGTACACGTAAAACCGCTCTAATCCGGCTGAAACGTCGATATATGCAATAAAAATAGAACTTCTCCCCTTTTCAATATCTTACTCAGCATTTTAACGAGAAACAAATAGTTGAATAAAAATTAAGTGTTTATTGTTAATTTCTAATCAATTATGTGTTTGCATCATTTATTTCGTATATTTAATGAAGTAATAGCAATAAACTGAAAATTCACAAAAAACGTAGAAAAACGGCAAAATATTGCCTAATTCGACGATATTTTCTTTAAATCACATAAAGGAAATGAGGATGATAAACGTCAAAATATTGCTAAATTCGATGATTTTTAGTACAAAACCAAACGCAAGAAAACTTGCTTAAAAGGCAATATTATGCGAAATTATGAGATTTGAAGGCCAAACCACGTATCGTGATACTACATGAAGTAGTATCGAAATATTGGTAAAAACGAATATATTACCGTAAAATAACACTACATGAAAAATGTGAAAAAAAGTCACTATTTTACCAAATTTGAGGATTTTAACTTCAAATCATAGAGAGAGGTTTCTTATTATTTAGATCCAAGAAAAGACATATGACAATGTTGTTTACAATACAAATGATAAAAATCAATGTGTTTTTCCACAATTCGAATTAACTAAAATGATCCTGATTTTCCGCATATATTACAGATGGAAGATGTACACGTAAAACCGCTCTAATCTGGCTGAAACGTCGATATATGCAATAAAAACAGAACTTCTCCCCTTTTCAATATCTTACTCAGTATTTTAACGAGAAACAAATAGTTGATTGAAAATGAAGTGTGTATTGTTAATTTCTAATCAATTATGTGTTTGCATCATTTTTATCGTATATATAATGAATTAATAACAATAAAATATAAATTCAAAAAAACGTGGAAAAACGGCAAAATACTGCCTAATTCTATGATATTTTCTCTATATCACATAAAGGAAAACGGGATGATAAACGTCAAAATATTGCTAAATTCGATGATTTTTAGTACAAAACCAAACGCAAGAAAACTTGCTTAAAATGCAATATTATGCAAAATTCTGAGATATGAAGGTCAAATCACGTATCGTGATACTACATGAAGTAGTATCGAAATATTGGTAAAAACGAATATATTTACGTAAAATCACACTACATGAAAAACGAGAAAAAAAGTCACTATTTTACCAAATTTGAGGATTTTAACTTCAAATCATTGAGCGAGGTTTCGTATTATTTAGATCCAAGAAAAGACATATGACAATGTTGTTTCCAATACAAATGATAAAAATCAATGTGTTTTTCCACAATTAGAATTAACTAAAATGATCCTGATTTTCCGCTTATATTACAGATGGAAGATGTACACGTAAAACCGCTCTAATCTGGCTGAAACGTCGATATATGCAATAAAAACAGAACTTCTCCCCTTTTCAATATCTTACTCAGTATTTTAACGAGAAACAAATAGTTGATTGAAAATGAAATGTGTATTGTTAATTTCTAATCAATTATGTGTTTGCCTCATTTTTATCGTATATATAATGAATTAACAACAATAAACGGAAAATTCACAAAAACGTGAAAAAACGGCAATATACTGCCTAATTCGATGATATTTTCTCTATATCACATAAAGGAAAAGGGAATGATAAACGTCAAAACATTGATGAATTCGATGATTTTTAGTACAAAACCAAACGCAAGAAAACTTGCTTAAAATGCAATATTATGCAAAATTCTGAGATATGAAGGTCAAATCACGTATCGTGATACTACATGAAGTAGTATCGAAATATTGGTAAAAACGAATATATTTACGTAAAATCACACTACATGAAAAACGAGAAAAAAGTCACTATTTTACCAAATTTGAAGAATTTAACTTCAAATCATAGAGCAAGGTTTCGTATTATTAAGATCCAAGAAAAGACATATGACAATGTAGTTTCCAATTCAAATGTAAAAAATCAATGTGTTTTCATTAGAATTAACTAAAATGATCCTGATTTTCCACTTATATTACAGATGGAAGATGTACACGTAAAACCGCTCTGATCCGGCTGAAACGTCGATATATGCAATAAAAACAGAACTTCTCCCCTTTTCAATATCTTACTCAGCATTTTAACGAGAAACAAATAGTTGAATAAAAATGAAGTGTTTATTGTTAATTTCTAATCAATTATGTGTTTGCATCATTTATTTCGTATATTTAATGAAGTAATAGCAATAAACTGAAAATTCACAAAAACGTAGAAAAACGGCAAAATATTGCCTAATTCGACGATATTTTCTTTAAATCACATAAAGGAAATGAGGATGATAAACGTCAAAATATTGCTAAATTCGATGATTTTTAGTACAAAACCAAACGCAAGAAAACTTGCTTAAAAGGCAATATTATGTGAAATTGTGAGATTTGAAGGCCAAATCACGTATCGTGATACTACATGAAGTAGTATCGAAATATTGGTAAAAACGAATATATTTACGTAAAATCACACTACATGAAAAACGAGAAAAAAAGTCACTATTTTACCAAATTTGAGGATTTTAACTTCAAATCATAGAGCAAGGTTTCGTATTCTTTAGATCCAAGAAAAGACATATGACAATGTTGTTTCCAATACAAATGATAAAAATCAATGTGTTTTTCCACATTTAGAATTAACTAAATTCATCCTGATTTTCCGCTTATATTACAGATGGAAGATGTACACGTAAAACCGCTATAATCTGGCTGAAACGTCGATATATGCAATAAAAACAGAACTTCTCCCCTTTTCAATATCTTACTCAGTATTTTAAAGAGAAACTAATAGTTGATTGAAGATGAAGTGTGTATTGTTAATTTTTAATCAATTATGTGTTTGCATCATTTTTATCGTATATATACTGAATTAATAAAAATAAACTGAAAATTTAAAATAACGTGGAAAAACGGCAAAATACTGCCTTATTCGATGATATTTTCTCTATATCACATAAAGGAAAAGGGGATGATAAACGTCAAAATATTGCTAAATTCGATGATTTTTAGTACAAAACCAAACGCAAGAAAACTTGCTTAAAATGCAATATTATGCAAAATTCTGATATATGAAGGTCAAATCACGTATCGTGATACTACATGAAGTAGTATCGAAATATTGGTAAAAACGAATATATTTACGTAAAATCACACTACATGAAAATCGAGAAAAAAGTCACTATTTTACCAAATTTGAGGATTTTAACTTCAAATCATAGAGCGAGGTTTCGTATTATTTAGATCCAAGAAAAGACATATGACAATGTTGTTTCCAATTCAAATAAAAAAAAATCAATGTGTTTTCATTAGAATTAACTAAAATGATCCTGATTTTCCACTTATATTACATATGGATGATGTACACGTAAAACCGCTCTAATCCGGCTGAAACGTCGATATATGCAATAAAAACAGAACTTCTCCCCTTTTCAATATCTTACTCAGCATTTTAACGAGAAACAAATAGTTGAATAAAAATGAAGTGTTTATTGTTAATTTCTAATCAATTATGTGTTTGCATCATTTATTTCGTATATTTAATGAAGTAATAGCAATAAACTGAAAATTCACAAAAACGTAGAAAAACGGCAAAATATTGCCTAATTCGACGATATTTTCTTTAAATCACATAAAGGAAATGAGGATGATAAACGTCAAAATATTGCTAAATTCGATGATTTTTAGTACAAAACCAAACGCAAGAAAACTTGCTTATAAGGAAATATTATGCGAAATTATGAGATTTGAAGGCCAAACCACGTATCGTGATACTACATGAAGTAGTATCGAAATATTGGTAAAAACGAATAAATTACCGTAAAATAACACTACATGAAAAACGTGAAAAAAAGTCACTATTTTACCAAATTTGAGGATTTTAACTTCAAATCATAGAGAGAGGTTTCTTATTATTTAGATCCAAGAAAAGACATATGACAATGTTGTTTACAATACAAATGATAAAATTCAATGTGTTTTTCCACAATTCGAATTAACTAAAATGATCCTGATTTTCCGCTTATATTACAGATGGAAGATGTACACGTAAAACCGCTCTAATCTGGCTGAAACGTCGATATATGCAATAAAAACAGAACTTCTCCCCTTTTCAATATCTTACTCAGTATTTTAACGAGAAACAAATAGTTGATTGAAAATGAAGTGTGTATTGTTAATTTCTATTCAATTATGTGTTTGCATCATTTTTATCGTATATATAATGAATTAATAACAATAAACTGAAAATTAAAAAAAACGTGGAAAAACGGCAAAATACTGCCTAATTCGCTGATATTTTCTCTATATCACACAAAGGAAAACGGGATGATAAACGTCAAAATATTGCTAAATTCGATGATTTTTAGTACAAAACCAAACGCAAGAAAACTTGCTTAAAATGCAATATTATGCAAAATTCTGAGATATGAAGGTCAAATCACATATCGTGATACTACATGAAGTAGTATCGAAATATTGGTAAAAACGAATATATTTACGTAAAATCACACTACATGAAAAACGAGAAAAAAGTCACTATTTTACCAAATTTGAGGATTTTAACTTTAAATCATTGAGCGAGGTTTCGTATTATTTAGATCCAAGAAAAGACATATGACAATGTTGTTTCCAATACAAATGATAAAAATCAATGTGTTTTTCCACAATTAGAATTAACTAAAATGATCCTGATTTTCCGCTTATATTACAGATGGAAGATGTACACGTAAAACCGCTCTAATCTGGCTGAAACGTCGATATATGCAATAAAAACAGAACTTCTCCCCTTTTCAATATCTTACTCAGTATTTTAACGAGAAACTAATAGTTGATTGAAAATGAAGTGTGTATTGTTAATTTTTAATCAATTATGTGTTTGCATCATTTTTATCGTATATATACTGAATTAATAACAATAAACTGAAAATTTAAAATAACGTGGAAAAACGGCAAAATACTGCCTTATTCGATAATATTTTCTCTATATCACATAAAGGAAAAGGGGATGATAAACGTCAAAATATTGCTAAATTCGATGATTTTTAGTACAAAACCAAACGCAAGAAAACTTGCTTAAAATGCAATATTATGCAAAATTCTGAGATATGAAGGTCAAATCACGTATCGTGATACTACATGAAGTAGTATCGAAATATTGGTAAAAACGAATATATTTACGTAAAATCACACTACATGAAAAACGAGAAAAAAAGTCACTATTTTACCAAATTTAAGGATTTTAACTTCAAATCTTTGAGCGAGGTTTCGTATTATTTAGATCCAAGAAAAGACATATGACAATGTTGTTTCCAATACAAATGATAAAAATCAATGTGTTTTTCCACAATTAGAATTAACTAAAATGATCCTGATTTTCCGCTTATATTACAGATGGAAGATGTACACGTAAAACCGCTCTAATCTGGCTGAAACGTCGATATATGCAATAAAAACAGAACTTCTCCCCTTTTCAATATCTTACTCAATATTTTAACGAGAAACAAACAGTTGATTGAAAATGAAGTGTGTATTGTTAATTTCTAATCAATTATGTGTTTGCCTCATTTTTATCGTATATATAATGAATTAATAACAATAAACGGAAAATTCAAAAAAACGTGAAAAAACGGCAATATACTGCCTAATTCGATGATATTTTCTCTATATCACATAAAGGAAAAGGGAATGATAAACGTCAAAACATTGATAAATTCGATGATTTTTAGTACAAAACCAAACGCAAGAAAACTTGCTTAAAATACAATATTATGCAAAGTTCTGATATATGAAGGTCAAATCACGTATCGTGATACTACATGAAGTAGTATCGAAATATTGGTAAAAACGAATATATTTACGTAAAATCACACTACATGAAAAACGAGAAAAAAAGTCATTATTTTACCAAATTTGAGGATTTTAACTACAAATCATAGAGCTTTCGTATTATTTAGATCCAAGAAAAGACATACGACAATGTTGTTTCCAATACAAATGATAAAAATCAATGTGTTTTTCCACAATTAGAATTAACTAAAATGATCCTGATTTTCCGCTTATATTACAGATGGAAGATGTACACGTAAATCCGCTCTAATCCGGCTGAAACGTCGATATTTGCAATAAAAAGAGAACTTCTCCCCTTTTCAATATCTTACTCAGCATTTTAACGAGAAACAAATAGTTGAATAAAAATGAAGTGTTTATTGTTAATTTATAATCAATTATGTGTTTGCATAATTTATATCGTATATTTAATGAATTAATAGCAATAAACTGAAAATTCACAAAAACGTGGAAAAACGGCAAAATATTGCCTAATTCGACGGTATTTTCTTTAAATCACATAAAGGAAATGAGGATGATAAACGTCAAAATATTGCTAAATTCGATGATTTTTAGTACAAAACCAAACGCAAGAAAACTTGCTTAAAATGCAATATTATGCAAAGTTCTGATATATGAAGGTCAAATCACGTATCGTGATACTACATGAAGTAGTATCGAAATATTGGTAAAAACGAATATATTTACGTAAAATCACACTACATGAAAAACGAGAAAAAAGTCACTATTTTACCAAATTTGAGGATTTTAACTTCAAATCATAGAGCAAGGTTTCGTATTATTTAGATCCAAGAAAAGACATATGACAATGTAGTTTCCAATTCAAATGAAAAAAAATCAATGTGTTTTCATTAGAATTAACTAAAATGATCGTGATTTTCCACTTATATTACAGATGGAAGATGTACACGTAAAACCGCTCTAATCCGGCTGAAACGTCGATATATGCAATAAAAACAGAACTTCTCCCCTTTTCAATATCTTACTCAGCATTTTAACGAGAAACAAATAGTTGAATAAAAATGAAGTGTTTATTGTTAATTTCTAATCAATTATGTGTTTGCATCATTTATTTCGTATATTTAATGAATTAATAGCAATAAACTGAAAATTCAAAAAAACGAGGAAAAACGGCAAAATATTGCCTAATTCGACGATATTTTCTTTAAATCACATGAAGGAAATGAGGATGATAAACGTCAAAATATTGCTAAATTCGATGATTTTTAGTACAAAACCAAACGCAAGAAAACTTGCTTAAAAGTCAATATTATGCGAAATTCTGAGATTTGAAGGCCAAATCACGTATCGTGATACTACATGAAGTAGTATCGAAATATTGGTAAAAACGAATATATTTACGTAAAATCACACTACATGAAAAACGAGAAAAAAAGTCACTATTTTACCAAATTTGAGGATTTTAACTTCAAATCATAGAGCGAGGATTCTTTAGATCCAAGAAAAGACATATGACAATGTTGTTTCCAATACAAATGATAAAAATCAATGTGTTTTTCCACAATTAGAATTAACTAAATTGATCCTGATTTTCCGCTTATATTACAGATGGAAGATGTACACGTAAAACCGCTATAATCTGGCTGAAACGTCGATATATGCAATAAAAACAGAACTTCTCCCCTTTTCAATATCTTACTCAGTATTTTAACGAGAAACTAATAGTTGATTGAAAATGAAGTGTGTATTGTTAATTTTTAATCAATTATGTGTTTGCATCATTTTTATCGTATATATACTGAATTAATAACAATAAACTGAAAATTTAAAATAACGTGGAAAAACGGCAAAATACTGCCTTATTCGATGATATTTTCTCTATATCACATAAAGGAAAAGGGGATGATAAACGTCAAAATATTGCTAAATTCGATGATTTTTAGTACAAAACCAAACACAAGAAAACTTGCTTAAAATGCAATATTATGCAAAATTCTGATATATGAAGGTCAAATCACGTATCGTGATACTACATGAAGTAGTATCGAAATATTGGTAAAAACGAATATATTTACGTAAAATCACACTAAATGAAAAACGAGAAAAAAGTCACTATTTTACCAAATTTGAGGATTTTAACTTCAAATCATAGAGCGAGGTTTCGTATTATTTAGATCCAAGAAAAGACATATGACAATGTTGTTTCCAATACAAATGATAAAAATCAATGTGTTTTTCCACAATTAGAATTAACTAAAATGATCCTGATTTTCCGCTTATATTACAGATGGAAGATGTACACGTAAAACCGCTCTAATCTGGCTGAAACGTCGATATATGCAATAAAAACAGAACTTCTCCCCTTTTCAATATCTTACTCAGTATTTTAACGAGAAACTAATAGTTGATTGAAAATGAAGTGTGTATTGTTAATTTTTAATCAATTATGTGTTTGCATCATTTTTATCGTATATATACTGAATTAATAACAATAAACTGAAAATTTAAAATAACGTGGAAAAACGGCAAAATACTGCCTTATTCGATGATATTTTCTCTATATCACATAAAGGAAAAGGGGATGATAAACGTCAAAATATTGCTAAATTCGATGATTTTTAGTACAAAACCAAACGCAAGAAAACTTGCTTAAAATGCAATATTATGCAAAATTCTGATATATGAAGGTCAAATCACGTATCGTGATACTACATGAAGTAGTATCGAAATATTGGTAAAAACGAATATATTTACGTAAAATCACACTACATGAAAAACGAGAAAAAAGTCACTATTTTACCAAATTTGAGGATTTTAACTTCAAATCATAGAGCGAGGTTTCGTATTATTTAGATACAAGAAAAGACATATGACAATGTTGTTTCCAATTCAAATAAAAAATAATCAATGTGTTTGCATTAGAATTAACTAAAATGATCCTGATTTTCCACTTATATTACAGATGGAAGATGTACACGTAAAACCACTCTAATCCGGCTGAAACGTCGATATATGCAATAAAAACAGAACTTCTCCCCTTTTCAATATCTTACTCAGCATTTTAACGAGAAACAAATAGTTGAATAAAAATGAAGTGTTTATTGTTAATTTCTAATCAATTATGTGTTTGCATCATTTATTTCGTATATTTAATGAAGTAATAGCAATAAACTGAAAATTCACAAAAACGTAGAAAAACGGCAAAATATTGCCTAATTCGACGATATTTTCTTTAAATCACATAAAGGAAATGAGGATGATAAACGTCAAAATATTGCTAAATTCGATGATTTTTAGTACAAAACCAAACGCAAGAAAACTTGCTTAAAAGGCAATATTATGCGAAATTATGAGATTTGAAGGCCAAACCACGTATCGTGATACTACATGAAGTAGTATCGAAATATTGGTAAAAACGAATATATTACCGTAAAATAACACTACATGAAAAACGTGAAAAAAGTCACTATTTTACCAAATTTGAGGATTTTAACTTCAAATCATAGAGAGAGGTTTCTTATTATTTAGATCCAAGAAAAGACATATGACAATGTTGTTTACAATACAAATGATAAAAATCAATGTGTTTTTCCACAATTCGAATTAACTAAAATGATCCTGATTTTCCGCTTATATTACAGATGGAAGATGTACACGTAAAACCGCACTAATCTGGCTGAAACGTCGATATATGCAATAAAAACAGAACTTCTCCCCTTTTCAATATCTTACTCAGTATTTTAACGAGAAACAAATAGTTGATTGAAAATGAAGTGTGTATTGTTAATTTCTAATCAATTATGTGTTTGCATCATTTTTATCGAATATATAATGAATTAATAACAATAAACTGAAAATTCAAAAAAACGTGGAGAAACGGCAAAATACTGCCTAATTCGATAATATTTTCTCTATATCACATAAAGGAAAACGGGATGATAAACGTCAAAATATTGCTAAATTCGATGATTTTTAGTACAAAACCAAACGCAAGAAAACTTGCTTAAAATGCAATATTATGCAAAATTCTGAGATATGAAGGTCAAATCACGTATCGTGATACTACATGAAGTAGTATCGAAATATTGGTAAAAACGAATATATTTACGTAAAATCACACTACATGAAAAACGAGAAAAAAGTCACTATTTTACCAAATTTGAGGATTTTAACTTCAAATCATAGAGCAAGGTTTCGTATTATTAAGATGAAGAAAAGACATATGACAATGTAGTTTCCAATTCAAATGAAAAAAATCAATGTGTTTTCATTAGAATTAACTAAAATGATCCTGATTTTCCACTTATATTACAGATGGAAGATGTACACGTAAAACCGCTCTAATCCGGCTGAAACGTCGATATATGCAATAAAAACAGAACTTCTCCCCTTTTCAATATCTTACTCAGCATTTTAACGAGAAACAAATAGTTGAATATAAATGAAGTGTTTATTGTTAATTTCTAATCAATTATGTGTTTGCATCATTTATATCGTATATTTAATGAATTAATAGCAATAAACTGAAAATTCACAAAAACGTGGAAAAACGGCAAAAAATTGCCTAATTAGACGGTATTTTCTTTAAATCACATAAAGGAAATGAGGATGATAAACGTCAAAATATTGCTAAATTCGATGATTTTTAGTACAAAACCAAACGCAAGAAAACTTGCTTAAAAGTCAATATTATGCGAAATTCTGAGATTTGAAGGCCAAATCACGTATCGTGATACTACATGAAGTAGTATCGAAATATTGGTAAAAACGAATATATTTACGTAAAATCACACTACATGAAAAACGAGAAAAAAAAGTCACTATTTTACCAAATTTGAGGATTTTAACTTCAAATCATAGAGCGAGGTTTCGTATTCTTTAGATCCAAGAAAAGAGATATGACAATGTTGTTTCCAATACAAATGATAAAAATCAATGTGTTTTTCCACAATTAGAATTAACTAAAATGATCCTGATTTTCCGCTTATATTACAGATGGAAGATGTACACGTAAAACCACTCTAATCTGGCTGAAACGTCGATATATGCAATAAAAACAGAACTTCTCCCCTTTTCAATATCTTACTCAGTATTTTAACGAGACACAAATAGTTGATTGAAAATGAAGTGTGTATTGTTAATTTCTAATCAATTATGTGTTTGCATCATTTTTATCGTATATATAATGAATTAATAACAATAAACTGAAAAATCAAAAAAACGTGGAAAAACGGCAAAATACTGCCTAATTCGATGATATTTTCTCTATATCACATAAAGGAAAACGGGATGATAAACGTCAAAATATTGCTAAATTCGATGATTTTTAGTACAAAACCAAACGCAAGAAAACTTGCTTAAAATGCAATATTATGCAAAATTCTGAGATATGAAGGTCAAATCACGTATCGTGATACTACATGAAGTAGTATCGAAATATTGGTAAAAACGAATATATTACCGTAAAATAACACTACATGAAAAACGTGAAAAAAAGTCACTATTTTACCAAATTTGAGGATTTTAACTTCAAATCATAGAGAGAGGTTTCTTATTATTTAGATCCAAGAAAAGACATATGACAATGTTGTTTACAATACAAATGATAAAAATCAATGTGTTTTTCCACAATTCGAATTAACTAAAATGATCCTGATTTTCCGCATATATTACAGATGGAAGATGTACACGTAAAACCGCTCTAATCTGGCTGAAACGTCGATATATGCAATAAAAACAGAACTTCTCCCCTTTTCAATATCTTACTCAGTATTTTAACGAGAAACAAATAGTTGATTGAAAATGAAGTGTGTATTGTTAATTTCTAATCAATTATGTGTTTGCATCATTTTTATCGTATATATAATGAATTAATAACAATAAAATATAAATTCAAAAAAACGTGGAAAAACGGCAAAATACTGCCTAATTCTATGATATTTTCTCTATATCACATAAAGGAAAACGGGATGATAAACGTCAAAATATTGCTAAATTCGATGATTTTTAGTACAAAACCAAACGCAAGAAAACTTGCTTAAAATGCAATATTATGCAAAATTCTGAGATATGAAGGTCAAATCACGTATCGTGATACTACATGAAGTAGTATCGAAATATTGGTAAAAACGAATATATTTACGTAAAATCACACTACATGAAAAACGAGAAAAAAAGTCACTATTTTACCAAATTTGAGGATTTTAACTTCAAATCATTGAGCGAGGTTTCGTATTATTTAGATCCAAGAAAAGACATATGACAATGTTGTTTCCAATACAAATGATAAAAATCAATGTGTTTTTCCACAATTAGAATTAACTAAAATGATCCTGATTTTCCGCTTATATTACAGATGGAAGATGTACACGTAAAACCGCTCTAATCTGGCTGAAACGTCGATATATGCAATAAAAACAGAACTTCTCCCCTTTTCAATATCTTACTCAGTATTTTAACGAGAAACAAATAGTTGATTGAAAATGAAATGTGTATTGTTAATTTCTAATCAATTATGTGTTTGCCTCATTTTTATCGTATATATAATGAATTAACAACAATAAACGGAAAATTCACAAAAACGTGAAAAAACGGCAATATACTGCCTAATTCGATGATATTTTCTCTATATCACATAAAGGAAAAGGGAATGATAAACGTCAAAACATTGATAAATTCGATGATTTTTAGTACAAAACCAAACGCAAGAAAACTTGCTTAAAATGCAATATTATGCAAAATTCTGATATATGAAGGTCAAATCACGTATCGTGATACTACATGAAGTAGTATCGAAATATTGGTAAAAACGAATATATTTACGTAAAATCACACTACATGAAAAACGAGAAAAAAAGTCACTATTTTACCAAATTTGAGGATTTTAACTACAAATCATAGAGCTTTCGTATTATTTAGATCCAAGAAAAGACATACGACAATGTTGTTTCCAATACAAATGATAAAAATCAATGTGTTTTTCCACAATTAGAATTAACTAAAATGATCCTGATTTTCCGCTTATATTACAGATGGAAGATGTAAACGTAAAACCGCTCTAATCCGGCTGAAACGTCGATATTTGCAATAAAAAGAGAACTTCTCCCCTTTTCAATATCTTACTCAGCATTTTAACGAGAAACAAATAGTTGAATAAAAATGAAGTGTTTATTGTTAATTTATAATCAATTATGTGTTTGCATCATTTATATCGTATATTTAATGAATTAATAGCAATAAACTGAAAATTCACAAAAACGTGGAAAAACGGCAAAATATTGCCTAATTCGACGGTATTTTCTTTAAATCACATAAAGGAAATGAGGATGATAAACGTCAAAATATTGCTAAATTCGATGATTTTTCGTACAAAACCAAACGCAAGAAAACTTGCTTAAAATGCAATATTATGCCAAATTCTGAGATATGAAGGTCAAATCACGTATCGTGATACTACATGAAGTAGTATCGAAATATTGGTAAAAACGAATATATTTACGTAAAATCACACTACATGAAAAACGAGAAAAAAGTCACTATTTTACCAAATTTGAAGAATTTAACTTCAAATCATAGAGCAAGGTTTCGTATTATTAAGATCCAAGAAAAGACATATGACAATGTAGTTTCCAATTCAAATGTAAAAAATCAATGTGTTTTCATTAGAATTAACTAAAATGATCCTGATTTTCCACTTATATTACAGATGGAAGATGTACACGTAAAACCGCTCTGATCCGGCTGAAACGTCGATATATGCAATAAAAACAGAACTTCTCCCCTTTTCAATATCTTACTCAGCATTTTAACGAGAAACAAATAGTTGAATAAAAATGAAGTGTTTATTGTTAATTTCTAATCAATTATGTGTTTGCATCATTTATTTCGTATATTTAATGAAGTAATAGCAATAAACTGAAAATTCACAAAAACGTAGAAAAACGGCAAAATATTGCCTAATTCGACGATATTTTCTTTAAATCACATAAAGGAAATGAGGATGATAAACGTCAAAATATTGCTAAATTCGATGATTTTTAGTACAAAACCAAACGCAAGAAAACTTGCTTAAAAGGCAATATTATGTGAAATTGTGAGATTTGAAGGCCAAATCACGTATCGTGATACTACATGAAGTAGTATCGAAATATTGGTAAAAACGAATATATTTACGTAAAATCACACTACATGAAAAACGAGAAAAAAAGTCACTATTTTACCAAATTTGAGGATTTTAACTTCAAATCATAGAGCAAGGTTTCGTATTCTTTAGATCCAAGAAAAGACATATGACAATGTTGTTTCCAATACAAATGATAAAAATCAATGTGTTTTTCCACATTTAGAATTAACTAAATTCATCCTGATTTTCCGCTTATATTACAGATGGAAGATGTACACGTAAAACCGCTATAATCTGGCTGAAACGTCGATATATGCAATAAAAACAGAACTTCTCCCCTTTTCAATATCTTACTCAGTATTTTAAAGAGAAACTAATAGTTGATTGAAGATGAAGTGTGTATTGTTAATTTTTAATCAATTATGTGTTTGCATCATTTTTATCGTATATATACTGAATTAATAAAAATAAACTGAAAATTTAAAATAACGTGGAAAAACGGCAAAATACTGCCTTATTCGATGATATTTTCTCTATATCACATAAAGGAAAAGGGGATGATAAACGTCAAAATATTGCTAAATTCGATGATTTTTAGTACAAAACCAAACGCAAGAAAACTTGCTTAAAATGCAATATTATGCAAAATTCTGATATATGAAGGTCAAATCACGTATCGTGATACTACATGAAGTAGTATCGAAATATTGGTAAAAACGAATATATTTACGTAAAATCACACTACATGAAAATCGAGAAAAAAGTCACTATTTTACCAAATTTGAGGATTTTAACTTCAAATCATAGAGCGAGGTTTCGTATTATTTAGATCCAAGAAAAGACATATGACAATGTTGTTTCCAATTCAAATAAAAAAAAATCAATGTGTTTTCATTAGAATTAACTAAAATGATCCTGATTTTCCACTTATATTACATATGGATGATGTACACGTAAAACCGCTCTAATCCGGCTGAAACGTCGATATATGCAATAAAAACAGAACTTCTCCCCTTTTCAATATCTTACTCAGCATTTTAACGAGAAACAAATAGTTGAATAAAAATGAAGTGTTTATTGTTAATTTCTAATCAATTATGTGTTTGCATCATTTATTTCGTATATTTAATGAAGTAATAGCAATAAACTGAAAATTCACAAAAACGTAGAAAAACGGCAAAATATTGCCTAATTCGACGATATTTTCTTTAAATCACATAAAGGAAATGAGGATGATAAACGTCAAAATATTGCTAAATTCGATGATTTTTAGTACAAAACCAAACGCAAGAAAACTTGCTTATAAGGAAATATTATGCGAAATTATGAGATTTGAAGGCCAAACCACGTATCGTGATACTACATGAAGTAGTATCGAAATATTGGTAAAAACGAATAAATTACCGTAAAATAACACTACATGAAAAACGTGAAAAAAAGTCACTATTTTACCAAATTTGAGGATTTTAACTTCAAATCATAGAGAGAGGTTTCTTATTATTTAGATCCAAGAAAAGACATATGACAATGTTGTTTACAATACAAATGATAAAATTCAATGTGTTTTTCCACAATTCGAATTAACTAAAATGATCCTGATTTTCCGCTTATATTACAGATGGAAGATGTACACGTAAAACCGCTCTAATCTGGCTGAAACGTCGATATATGCAATAAAAACAGAACTTCTCCCCTTTTCAATATCTTACTCAGTATTTTAACGAGAAACAAATAGTTGATTGAAAATGAAGTGTGTATTGTTAATTTCTATTCAATTATGTGTTTGCATCATTTTTATCGTATATATAATGAATTAATAACAATAAACTGAAAATTAAAAAAAACGTGGAAAAACGGCAAAATACTGCCTAATTCGCTGATATTTTCTCTATATCACACAAAGGAAAACGGGATGATAAACGTCAAAATATTGCTAAATTCGATGATTTTTAGTACAAAACCAAACGCAAGAAAACTTGCTTAAAATGCAATATTATGCAAAATTCTGAGATATGAAGGTCAAATCACATATCGTGATACTACATGAAGTAGTATCGAAATATTGGTAAAAACGAATATATTTACGTAAAATCACACTACATGAAAAACGAGAAAAAAGTCACTATTTTACCAAATTTGAGGATTTTAACTTTAAATCATTGAGCGAGGTTTCGTATTATTTAGATCCAAGAAAAGACATATGACAATGTTGTTTCCAATACAAATGATAAAAATCAATGTGTTTTTCCACAATTAGAATTAACTAAAATGATCCTGATTTTCCGCTTATATTACAGATGGAAGATGTACACGTAAAACCGCTCTAATCTGGCTGAAACGTCGATATATGCAATAAAAACAGAACTTCTCCCCTTTTCAATATCTTACTCAGTATTTTAACGAGAAACTAATAGTTGATTGAAAATGAAGTGTGTATTGTTAATTTTTAATCAATTATGTGTTTGCATCATTTTTATCGTATATATACTGAATTAATAACAATAAACTGAAAATTTAAAATAACGTGGAAAAACGGCAAAATACTGCCTTATTCGATAATATTTTCTCTATATCACATAAAGGAAAAGGGGATGATAAACGTCAAAATATTGCTAAATTCGATGATTTTTAGTACAAAACCAAACGCAAGAAAACTTGCTTAAAATGCAATATTATGCAAAATTCTGAGATATGAAGGTCAAATCACGTATCGTGATACTACATGAAGTAGTATCGAAATATTGGTAAAAACGAATATATTTACGTAAAATCACACTACATGAAAAACGAGAAAAAAAGTCACTATTTTACCAAATTTAAGGATTTTAACTTCAAATCTTTGAGCGAGGTTTCGTATTATTTAGATCCAAGAAAAGACATATGACAATGTTGTTTCCAATACAAATGATAAAAATCAATGTGTTTTTCCACAATTAGAATTAACTAAAATGATCCTGATTTTCCGCTTATATTACAGATGGAAGATGTACACGTAAAACCGCTCTAATCTGGCTGAAACGTCGATATATGCAATAAAAACAGAACTTCTCCCCTTTTCAATATCTTACTCAATATTTTAACGAGAAACAAACAGTTGATTGAAAATGAAGTGTGTATTGTTAATTTCTAATCAATTATGTGTTTGCCTCATTTTTATCGTATATATAATGAATTAATAACAATAAACGGAAAATTCAAAAAAACGTGAAAAAACGGCAATATACTGCCTAATTCGATGATATTTTCTCTATATCACATAAAGGAAAAGGGAATGATAAACGTCAAAACATTGATAAATTCGATGATTTTTAGTACAAAACCAAACGCAAGAAAACTTGCTTAAAATACAATATTATGCAAAGTTCTGATATATGAAGGTCAAATCACGTATCGTGATACTACATGAAGTAGTATCGAAATATTGGTAAAAACGAATATATTTACGTAAAATCACACTACATGAAAAACGAGAAAAAAAGTCACTATTTTACCAAATTTGAGGATTTTAACTACAAATCATAGAGCTTTCGTATTATTTAGATCCAAGAAAAGACATACGACAATGTTGTTTCCAATACAAATGATAAAAATCAATGTGTTTTTCCACAATTAGAATTAACTAAAATGATCCTGATTTTCCGCTTATATTACAGATGGAAGATGTACACGTAAATCCGCTCTAATCCGGCTGAAACGTCGATATTTGCAATAAAAAGAGAACTTCTCCCCTTTTCAATATCTTACTCAGCATTTTAACGAGAAACAAATAGTTGAATAAAAATGAAGTGTTTATTGTTAATTTATAATCAATTATGTGTTTGCATAATTTATATCGTATATTTAATGAATTAATAGCAATAAACTGAAAATTCACAAAAACGTGGAAAAACGGCAAAATATTGCCTAATTCGACGGTATTTTCTTTAAATCACATAAAGGAAATGAGGATGATAAACGTCAAAATATTGCTAAATTCGATGATTTTTAGTACAAAACCAAACGGAAGAAAACTTGCTTAAAATGCAATATTATGCAAAGTTCTGATATATGAAGGTCAAATCACGTATCGTGATACTACATGAAGTAGTATCGAAATATTGGTAAAAACGAATATATTTACGTAAAATCACACTACATGAAAAACGAGAAAAAAGTCACTATTTTACCAAATTTGAGGATTTTAACTTCAAATCATAGAGCAAGGTTTCGTATTATTTAGATCCAAGAAAAGACATATGACAATGTAGTTTCCAATTCAAATGAAAAAAAATCAATGTGTTTTCATTAGAATTAACTAAAATGATCGTGATTTTCCACTTATATTACAGATGGAAGATGTACACGTAAAACCGCTCTAATCCGGCTGAAACGTCGATATATGCAATAAAAACAGAACTTCTCCCCTTTTCAATATCTTACTCAGCATTTTAACGAGAAACAAATAGTTGAATAAAAATGAAGTGTTTATTGTTAATTTCTAATCAATTATGTGTTTGCATCATTTATTTCGTATATTTAATGAATTAATAGCAATAAACTGAAAATTCAAAAAAACGAGGAAAAACGGCAAAATATTGCCTAATTCGACGATATTTTCTTTAAATCACATGAAGGAAATGAGGATGATAAACGTCAAAATATTGCTAAATTCGATGATTTTTAGTACAAAACCAAACGCAAGAAAACTTGCTTAAAAGTCAATATTATGCGAAATTCTGAGATTTGAAGGCCAAATCACGTATCGTGATACTACATGAAGTAGTATCGAAATATTGGTAAAAACGAATATATTTACGTAAAATCACACTACATGAAAAACGAGAAAAAAAGTCACTATTTTACCAAATTTGAGGATTTTAACTTCAAATCATAGAGCGAGGATTCTTTAGATCCAAGAAAAGACATATGACAATGTTGTTTCCAATACAAATGATAAAAATCAATGTGTTTTTCCACAATTAGAATTAACTAAATTGATCCTGATTTTCCGCTTATATTACAGATGGAAGATGTACACGTAAAACCGCTATAATCTGGCTGAAACGTCGATATATGCAATAAAAACAGAACTTCTCCCCTTTTCAATATCTTACTCAGTATTTTAACGAGAAACTAATAGTTGATTGAAAATGAAGTGTGTATTGTTAATTTTTAATCAATTATGTGTTTGCATCATTTTTATCGTATATATACTGAATTAATAACAATAAACTGAAAATTTAAAATAACGTGGAAAAACGGCAAAATACTGCCTTATTCGATGATATTTTCTCTATATCACATAAAGGAAAAGGGGATGATGAACGTCAAAATATTGCTAAATTCGATGATTTTTAGTACAAAACCAAACGCAAGAAAACTTGCTTAAAATGCAATATTATGCAAAATTCTGATATATGAAGGTCAAATCACGTATCGTGATACTACATGAAGTAGTATCGAAATATTGGTAAAAACGAATATATTTACGTAAAATCACACTACATGAAAAACGAGAAAAAAAGTCACTATTTTACCAAATTTGAGGATTTTAACTTCAAATTATAGAGCGAGGTTTCGTATTCTTTAGATCCAAGAAAAGACATATGACAATGTTGTTTCCAATACAAATGATAAAAATCAATGTGTTTTTCCACAATTAGAATTAACTAAATTGATCCTGATTTTCCGCTTATATTACAGATGGAAGATGTACACGTAAAACCGCTATAATCTGGCTGAAACGTCGATATATGCAATAAAAACAGAACTTCTCCCCTTTTCAATATCTTACTCAGTATTTTAACGAGAAACTAATAGTTGATTGAAAATGAAGTGTGTATTGTTAATTTTTAATCAATTATGTGTTTGCATCATTTTTATCGTATATATACTGAATTAATAACAATAAACTGAAAATTTAAAATAACGTGGAAAAACGGCAAAATACTGCCTTATTCGATGATATTTTCTCTATATCACATAAAGGAAAAGGGGATGATGAACGTCAAAATATTGCTAAATTGGATGATTTTTAGTACAAAACCAAACGCAAGAAAACTTGCTTAAAATGCAATATTATGCAAAATTCTGATATATGAAGGTCAAATCACGTATCGTGATACTACATGAAGTAGTATCGAAATATTGGTAAAAACGAATATATTTACGTAAAATCACACTACATGAAAAACGAGAAAAAAGTCACTATTTTAACAAATTTGAGGATTTTAACTTCAAATCATAGAGCGAGGTTTCGTATTATTTAGATCCAAGAAAAGACATATGACAATGTTGTTTCCAATTCAAATAAAAAAAATCAATGTGTTTTCATTAGAATTAACTAAAATGATCCTGATTTTCCACTTATATTACAGATGGAAGATGTACACGTAAAACCGCTCTAATCCGGCTGAAACGTCGATATATGCAATAAAAACAGAACTTCTCCCCTTTTCAATATCTTACTCAGCATTTTAACGAGAAACAAATAGTTGAATAAAAATGAAGTGTTTATTGTTAATTTCTAATCAATTATGTGTTTGCATCATTTATTTCGTATATTTAATGAAGTAATAGCAATAAACTGAAAATTCACAAAAACGTAGAAAAACGGCAAAATATTGCCTAATTCGACGATATTTTCTTTAAATCACATAAAGGAAATGAGGATGATAAACGTCAAAATATTGCTAAATTCGATGATTTTTAGTACAAAACCAAACGCAAGAAAACTTGCTTAAAAGGCAATATTATGCGAAATTATGAGATTTGAAGGCCAAACCACGTATCGTGATACTACATGAAGTAGTATCGAAATATTGGTAAAAACGAATATATTACCGTAAAATAACACTATATGAAAAACGTGAAAAAAAGTCACTATTTTACCAAATTTGAGGATTTTAACTTCAAATCATAGAGAGAGGTTTCTTATTATTTAGATCCAAGAAAAGACATATGACAATGTTGTTTACAATACAAATGATAAAAATCAATGTGTTTTTCCACAATTCGAATTAACTAAAATGATCCTGATTTTCCGCTTATATTACAGATGGAAGATGTACACGTAAAACCGCTCTAATCTGGCTGAAACGTCGATATATGCAATAAAAACAGAACTTCTCCCCTTTTCAATATCTTACTCAGTATTTTAACGAGAAACAAATAGTTGATTGAAAATGAAGTGTGTATTGTTAATTTCTAATCAATTATGTGTTTGCATCATTTTTATCGTATATAAAATGAATTAATAACAATAAACTGAAAATTCAAAAAAACGTGGAAAAACGGCAAAATACTGCCTAATTCGATGATATTTTCTCTATATCACATAAAGGAAAACGGGATGATAAACGTCAAAATATTGCTAAATTCGATGATTTTTAGTACAAAACCAAACGCAAGAAAACTTGCTTAAAATGCAATATTATGCAAAATTCTGAGATATGAAGGTCATATCACGTATCGTGATACTACATGAAGTAGTATCGAAATATTGGTAAAAACGAATATATTTACGTAAAATCACACTACATGAAAAACGAGAAAAAAAGTCACTATTTTACCAAATTTGAGGATTTTAACTTTAAATCATTGAGCGAGGTTTCGTATTATTTAGATCCAAGAAAAGACATATGACAATGTTGTTTCCAATACAAATGATAAAAATCAATGTGTTTTTCCACAATTAGAATTAACTAAAATGATCCTGATTTTCCGCTTATATTACAGATGGAAGATGTACACGTAAAACCGCTCTAATCTGGCTGAAACGTCGATATATGCAATAAAAACAGAACTTCTCCCCTTTTCAATATCTTACTCAGTATTTTAACGAGAAACTAATAGTTAATTGACAATGAAGTGTATATTGTTAATTTTTAATCAATTATGTGTTTGCATCATTTTTATCGTATATATACTGAATTAATAACAATAAACTGAAAATTTAAAATAACGTGGAAAAACGGCAAAATACTGCCTTATTCGATGATATTTTCTCTATAACACATAAAGGAAAAGGGGATGATAAACGTCAAAATATTGCTAAATTCGATGATTTTTAGTACAAAACCAAACGCAAGAAAACTTGCTTAAAATGCAATATTATGCAAAATTCTGATATATGAAGGTCAAATCACGTATCGTGATACTACATGAAGTAGTATCGAAATATTGGTAGAAACGAATATATTTACGTAAAATCACACTACATGAAAAACGAGAAAAAAGTCACTATTTTACCAAATTTGAGGATTTTAACTTCAAATCATAGAGCGAGGTTTCGTATTATTTAGATCCAAGAAAAGACATATGACAATGTTGTTTCCAATTCAAATAAAAAAAAATCAATGTGTTTTCATTAGAATTAACTAAAATGATCCTGATTTTCCACTTATATTACAGATGGAAGATGTACACGTAAAACCGCTCTAATCCGGCTGAAACGTCGATATATGCAATAAAAACAGAACTTCTCCCCTTTTCAATATCTTACTCAGCATTTTAACGAGAAACAAATAGTTGAATAAAAATGAAGTGTTTATTGTTAATTTCTAATCAATTATGTGTTTGCATCATTTATTTCGTATATTTAATGAAGTAATAGCAATAAACTGAAAATTCACAAAAACGTAGAAAAACGGCAAAATATTGCCTAATTCGACGATATTTTCTTTAAATCACATAAAGGAAATGAGGATGATAAACGTCAAAATATTGCTAAATTCGATGATTTTTAGTACAAAACCAAACGCAAGAAAACTTGCTTAAAAGGCAATATTATGCGAAATTATGAGATTTGAAGGCCAAACCACGTATCGTGATACTACATGAAGTAGTATCGAAATATTGGTAAAAACGAATATATTACCGTAAAATAACACTACATGAAAAACGTGAAAAAAAGTCACTATTTTAACAAATTTGAGGATTTTAACTTAAAATCATAGAGAGAGGTTTCTTATTATTTAGATCCAAGAAAAGACATATGACAATGTAGTTTCCAATTCAAATGAAAAAAAATCAATGTGTTTTCATTAGAATTAACTAAAATGATCGTGATTTTCCACTTATATTACAGATGGAAGATGTACACGTAAAACCGCTCTAATCCGGCTGAAACGTCGATATATGCAATAAAAACAGAACTTCTCCCCTTTTCAATATCTTACTCAGCATTTTAACGAGAAACAAATAGTTGAATATAAATGAAGTGTTTATTGTTAATTTCTAATCAATTATGTGTTTGCATCATTTATATCGTATATTTAATGAATTAATAGCAATAAACTGAAAATTCACAAAAACGTGGAAAAACGGCAAAAAATTGCCTAATTAGACGGTATTTTCTTTAAATCACATAAAGGAAATGAGGATGATAAACGTCAAAATATTGCTAAATTCGATGATTTTTAGTACAAAACCAAACGCAAGAAAACTTGCTTAAAAGTCAATATTATGCGAAATTCTGAGATTTGAAGGCCAAATCACGTATCGTGATACTACATGAAGTAGTATCGAAATATTGGTAAAAACGAATATATTTACGTAAAATCACACTACATGAAAAACGAGAAAAAAAGTCACTATTTTACCAAATTTGAGGATTTTAACTTCAAATCATAGAGCGAGGTTTCGTATTCTTTAGATCCAAGAAAAGACATATGACAATGTTGTTTCCAATACAAATGATAAAAATCAATGTGTTTTTCCACAATTAGAATTAACTAAATTGATCCTGATTTTCCGCTTATATTACAGATGGAAGATGTACACGTAAAACCGCTATAATCTGGCTGAAACGTCGATATATGCAATAAAAACAGAACTTCTCCCCTTTTCAATATCTTACTCAGTATTTTAACGAGAAACTAATAGTTGATTGAAAATGAAGTGTGTATTGTTAATTTTTAATCAATTATGTGTTTGCATCATTTTTATCGTATATATACTGAATTAATAACAATAAACTGAAAATTTAAAATTACGTGGAAAAACGGCAAAATACTGCCTTATTCGATGATATTTTCTCTATATCACATAAAGGAAAAGGGGATGATGAACGTCAAAATATTGCTAAATTCGATGATTTTTAGTACAAAACCAAACGCAAGAAAACTTGCTTAAAATGCAATATTATGCAAAATTCTGATATATGAAGGTCAAATCACGTATCGTGATACTACATGAAGTAGTATCGAAATATTGGTAAAAACGAATATATTTACGTAAAATCACACTACATGAAAAACGAGAAAAAAGTCACTATTTTACCAAATTTGAGGATTTTAACTTCAAATCATAGAGCGAGGTTTCGTATTATTTAGATCCAAGAAAAGACATATGACAATGTTGTTTCCAATTCAAATAAAAAAAAATCAATGTGTTTTCATTAGAATTAACTAAAATGATCCTGATTTTCCACTTATATTACAGATGGAAGATGTACACGTAAAACCGCTCTAATCCGGCTGAAACGTCGATAGATGCAATAAAAACAGAACTTCTCCCCTTTTCAATATCTTACTCAGCATTTTAACGAGAAACAAATAGTTGAATAAAAATGAAGTGTTTATTGTTAATTTCTAATCAATTATGTGTTTGCATCATTTATTTCGTATATTTAATGAAGTAATAGCAATAAACTGAAAATTCACAAAAACGTAGAAAAACGGCAAAATATTGCCTAATTCGACGATATTTTCTTTAAATCACATAAAGGAAATGAGGATGATAAACGTCAAAATATTGCTAAATTCGATGATTTTTAGTACAAAACCAAACGCAAGAAAACTTGCTTAAAAGGCAATATTATGCGAAATTATGAGATTTGAAGGCCAAACCACGTATCGTGATACTACATGAAGTAGTATCGAAATATTGGTAAAAACGAATATATTACCGTAAAATAACACTACATGAAAAACGTGAAAAAAAGTCACTATTTTAACAAATTTGAGGATTTTAACTTAAAATCATAGAGAGAGGTTTCTTATTATTTAGATCCAAGAAAAGACATATGACAATGTAGTTTCCAATTCAAATGAAAAAAAATCAATGTGTTTTCATTAGAATTAACTAAAATGATCGTGATTTTCCACTTATATTACAGATGGAAGATGTACACGTAAAACCGCTCTAATCCGGCTGAAACGTCGATATATGCAATAAAAACAGAACTTCTCCCCTTTTCAATATCTTACTCAGCATTTTAACGAGAAACAAATAGTTGAATATAAATGAAGTGTTTATTGTTAATTTCTAATCAATTATGTGTTTGCATCATTTATATCGTATATTTAATGAATTAATAGCAATAAACTGAAAATTCACAAAAACGTGGAAAAACGGCAAAAAATTGCCTAATTAGACGGTATTTTCTTTAAATCACATAAAGGAAATGAGGATGATAAACGTCAAAATATTGCTAAATTCGATGATTTTTAGTACAAAACCAAACGCAAGAAAACTTGCTTAAAAGTCAATATTATGCGAAATTCTGAGATTTGAAGGCCAAATCACGTATCGTGATACTACATGAAGTAGTATCGAAATATTGGTAAAAACGAATATATTTACGTAAAATCACACTACATGAAAAACGAGAAAAAAAGTCACTATTTTACCAAATTTGAGGATTTTAACTTCAAATCATAGAGCGAGGTTTCGTATTCTTTAGATCCAAGAAAAGACATATGACAATGTTGTTTCCAATACAAATGATAAAAATCAATGTGTTTTTCCACAATTAGAATTAACTAAATTGATCCTGATTTTCCGCTTATATTACAGATGGAAGATGTACACGTAAAACCGCTATAATCTGGCTGAAACGTCGATATATGCAATAAAAACAGAACTTCTCCCCTTTTCAATATCTTACTCAGTATTTTAACGAGAAACTAATAGTTGATTGAAAATGAAGTGTGTATTGTTAATTTTTAATCAATTATGTGTTTGCATCATTTTTATCGTATATATACTGAATTAATAACAATAAACTGAAAATTTAAAATTACGTGGAAAAACGGCAAAATACTGCCTTATTCGATGATATTTTCTCTATATCACATAAAGGAAAAGGGGATGATGAACGTCAAAATATTGCTAAATTCGATGATTTTTAGTACAAAACCAAACGCAAGAAAACTTGCTTAAAATGCAATATTATGCAAAATTCTGATATATGAAGGTCAAATCACGTATCGTGATACTACATGAAGTAGTATCGAAATATTGGTAAAAACGAATATATTTACGTAAAATCACACTACATGAAAAACGAGAAAAAAGTCACTATTTTACCAAATTTGAGGATTTTAACTTCAAATCATAGAGCGAGGTTTCGTATTATTTAGATCCAAGAAAAGACATATGACAATGTTGTTTCCAATTCAAATAAAAAAAAATCAATGTGTTTTCATTAGAATTAACTAAAATGATCCTGATTTTCCACTTATATTACAGATGGAAGATGTACACGTAAAACCGCTCTAATCCGGCTGAAACGTCGATATATGCAATAAAAACAGAACTTCTCCCCTTTTCAATATCTTACTCAGCATTTTAACGAGAAACAAATAGTTGAATAAAAATGAAGTGTTTATTGTTAATTTCTAATCAATTATGTGTTTGCATCATTTATTTCGTATATTTAATGAAGTAATAGCAATAAACTGAAAATTCACAAAAACGTAGAAAAACGGCAAAATATTGCCTAATTCGACGATATTTTCTTTAAATCACATAAAGGAAATGAGGATGATAAACGTCAAAATATTGCTAAATTCGATGATTTTTAGTACAAAACCAAACGCAAGAAAACTTGCTTAAAAGGCAATATTATGCGAAATTATGAGATTTGAAGGCCAAACCACGTATCGTGATACTACATGAAGTAGTATCGAAATATTGGTAAAAACGAATATATTACCGTAAAATAACACTATATGAAAAACGTGAAAAAAAGTCACTATTTTACCAAATTTGAGGATTTTAACTTCAAATCATAGAGAGAGGTTTCTTATTATTTAGATCCAAGAAAAGACATATGACAATGTTGTTTACAATACAAATGATAAAAATCAATGTGTTTTTCCACAATTCGAATTAACTAAAATGATCCTGATTTTCCGCTTATATTACAGATGGAAGATGTACACGTAAAACCGCTCTAATCTGGCTGAAACGTCGATATATGCAATAAAAACAGAACTTCTCCCCTTTTCAATATCTTACTCAGTATTTTAACGAGAAACAAATAGTTGATTGAAAATGAAGTGTGTATTGTTAATTTCTAATCAATTATGTGTTTGCATCATTTTTATCGTATATAAAATGAATTAATAACAATAAACTGAAAATTCAAAAAAACGTGGAAAAACGGCAAAATACTGCCTAATTCGATGATATTTTCTCTATATCACATAAAGGAAAACGGGATGATAAACGTCAAAATATTGCTAAATTCGATGATTTTTAGTACAAAACCAAACGCAAGAAAACTTGCTTAAAATGCAATATTATGCAAAATTCTGAGATATGAAGGTCAAATCACGTATCGTGATACTACATGAAGTAGTATCGAAATATTGGTAAAAACGAATATATTTACGTAAAATCACACTACATGAAAAACGAGAAAAAAAGTCACTATTTTACCAAATTTGAGGATTTTAACTTTAAATCATTGAGCGAGGTTTCGTATTATTTAGATCCAAGAAAAGACATATGACAATGTTGTTTCCAATACAAATGATAAAAATCAATGTGTTTTTCCACAATTAGAATTAACTAAAATGATCCTGATTTTCCGCTTATATTACAGATGGAAGATGTACACGTAAAACCGCTCTAATCTGGCTGAAACGTCGATATATGCAATAAAAACAGAACTTCTCCCCTTTTCAATATCTTACTCAGTATTTTAACGAGAAACTAATAGTTAATTGAAAATGAAGTGTATATTGTTAATTTTTAATCAATTATGTGTTTGCATCATTTTTATCGTATATATACTGAATTAATAACAATAAACTGAAAATTTAAAATAACGTGGAAAAACGGCAAAATACTGCCTTATTCGATGATATTTTCTCTATATCACATAAAGGAAAAGGGGATGATAAACGTCAAAATATTGCTAAATTCGATGATTTTTAGTACAAAACCAAACGCAAGAAAACTTGCTTAAAATGCAATATTATGCAAAATTCTGATATATGAAGGTCAAATCACGTATCGTGATACTACATGAAGTAGTATCGAAATATTGGTAGAAACGAATATATTTACGTAAAATCACACTACATGAAAAACGAGAAAAAAGTCACTATTTTACCAAATTTGAGGATTTTAACTTCAAATCATAGAGCGAGGTTTCGTATTATTTAGATCCAAGAAAAGACATATGACAATGTTGTTTCCAATTCAAATAAAAAAAAATCAATGTGTTTTCATTAGAATTAACTAAAATGATCCTGATTTTCCACTTATATTACAGATGGAAGATGTACACGTAAAACCGCTCTAATCCGGCTGAAACGTCGATATATGCAATAAAAACAGAACTTCTCCCCTTTTCAATATCTTACTCAGCATTTTAACGAGAAACAAATAGTTGAATAAAAATGAAGTGTTTATTGTTAATTTCTAATCAATTGTGTGTTTGCATCATTTATTTCGTATATTTAATGAAGTAATAGCAATAAACTGAAAATTCACAAAAACGTAGAAAAACGGCAAAATATTGCCTAATTCGACGATATTTTCTTTAAATCACATAAAGGAAATGAGGATGATAAACGTCAAAATATTGCTAAATTCGATGATTTTTAGTACAAAACCAAACGCAAGAAAACTTGCTTAAAAGGCAATATTATGCGAAATTATGAGATTTGAAGGCCAAACCACGTATCGTGATACTACATGAAGTAGTATCGAAATATTGGTAAAAACGAATATATTACCGTAAAATAACACTACATGAAAAACGTGAAAAAAAGTCACTATTTTAACAAATTTGAGGATTTTAACTTCAAATCATAGAGCGAGGTTTCTTATTATTTAGATCCAAGAAAAGACATATGACAATGTTGTTTACAATACAAATGATAAAAATCAATGTGTTTTTCCACAATTCGAATTAACTAAAATGATCCTGATTTTCCGCATATATTACAGATGGAAGATGTACACGTAAAACCGCTCTAATCTGGCTGAAACGTCGATATATGCAATAAAAACAGAACTTCTCCCCTTTTCAATATCTTACTCAGCATTTTAACGAGAAACAAATAGTTGAATAAAAATGAAGTGTTTATTGTTAATTTATAATCAATTATGTGTTTGCATCATTTATATCGTATATTTAATGAATTAATAGCAATAAACTGAAAATTCACAAAAACGTGGAAAAACGGCAAAATATTGCCTAATTCGACGGTATTTTCTTTAAATCACATAAAGGAAATGAGGATGATAAACGTCAAAATATTGCTAAATTCGATGATTTTTCGTACAAAACCAAACGCAAGAAAACTTGCTTAAAATGCAATATTATGCAAAATTCTGAGATATGAAGGTCAAATCACGTATCGTGATACTACATAAAGTAGTATCGAAATATTGGTAAAAACGAATATATTTACGTAAAATCACACTACATGAAAAACGAGAAAAAAGTCACTATTTTACCAAATTTGAGGAATTTAACTTCAAATCATAGAGCAAGGTTTCGTATTATTAAGATCCAAGAAAAGACATATGACAATGTAGTTTCCAATTCAAATGTAAAAAATCAATGTGTTTTCATTAGAATTAACTAAAATGATCCTGATTTTCCACTTATATTACGGATGGAAGATGTACACGTAAAACCGCTCTGATCCGGCTGAAACGTCGATATATGCAATAAAAAGAGAACTTCTCCCCTTTTCAATATCTTACTCAGCATTTTAACGAGAAACAAATAGTTGAATAAAAATGAAGTGTTTATTGTTAATTTCTAATCAATTATGTGTTTGCATCATTTATTTCGTATATTTAATGAAGTAATAGCAATAAACTGAAAATTTACAAAAACGTAGAAAAACGGCAAAATATTGCCTAATTCGACGATATTTTATTTAAATCACATAAAGGAAATGAGGATGATAAACGTCAAAATATTGCTAAATTCGATGATTTTTAGTACAAAACCAAACGCAAGAAAACTTGCTTAAAAGGCAATATTATGCGAAATTGTGAGATTTGAAGGCCAAATGACGTATCGTGATACTACATGAAGTAGTATCGAAATATTGGTAAAAACGAATATATTTACGTAAAATCACACTACATGAAAAACGAGAAAAAAAGTCACTATTTTACCAAATTTGAGGATTTTAACTTCAAATCATAGAGCAAGGTTTCGTATTCTTTAGATCCAAGAAAAGACATATGACAATGTTGTTTCCAATACAAATGATAAAAATCAATGTGTTTTTCCACAATTAGAATTAACTAAATTGATCCTGATTTTCCGCTTATATTACAGATGGAAGATGTACACGTAAAACCGCTATAATCTGGCTGAAACGTCGATATATGCAATAAAAACAGAACTTCTCCCCTTTTCAATATCTTACTCAGTATTTTAACGAGAAACTAATAGTTGATTGAAAATGAAGTGTGTATTGTTAATTTTTAATCAATTATGTGTTTGCATCATTTTTATCGTATATATACTGAATTAATAACAATAAACTGAAAATTTAAAATAACGTGGAAAAACGGCAAAATACTGCCTTATTCGATGATATTTTCTCTATATCACATAAAGGAAAAGGGGATGATAAACGTCAAAATATTGCTAAATTCGATGATTTTTAGTACAAAACCAAACGCAAGAAAACTTGCTTAAAATGCAATATTATGCAAAATTCTGATATATGAAGGTCAAATCACGTATCGTGATACTACATGAAGTAGTATCGAAATATTGGTAAAAACGAATATATTTACGTAAAATCACACTACATGAAAAACGAGAAAAAAGTCACCATTTTACCAAATTTGAGGATTTTAACTTCAAATCATAGAGCGAGGTTTCGTATTATTTAGATCCAAGAAAAGACATATGACAATGTTGTTTCCAATTCAAATAAAAAAAAATCAATGTGTTTTCATTAGAATTAACTAAAATGATCCTGATTTTCCACTAATATTACATATGGAAGATGTACACGTAAAACCGCTCTAATCCGGCTGAAACGTCGATATATGCAATAAAAACAGAACTTCTCCCCTTTTCAATATCTTACTCAGCATTTTAACGAGAAACAAATAGTTGAATAAAAATGAAGTGTTTATTGTTAATTTCTAATCAATTATGTGTTTGCATCATTTATTTCGTATATTTAATGAAGTAATAGCAATAAACTGAAAATTCACAAAAACGTAGAAAAACGGCAAAATATTGCCTAATTCGACGATATTTTCTTTAAATCACATAAAGGAAATGAGGATGATAAACGTCAAAATATTGCTAAATTCGATGATTTTTTAGTACAAAACCAAACGCAAGAAAACTTGCTTAAAAGGCAATATTATGCGAAATTATGAGATTTGAAGGCCAAACCACGTATCGTGATACTACATGAAGTAGTATCGAAATATTGGTAAAAACGAATATATTACCGTAAAATAACACTACATGAAAAACGTGAAAAAAAGTCACTATTTTAACAAATTTGAGGATTTTAACTTCAAATCATAGAGAGAGGTTTCTTATTATTTAGATCCAAGAAAAGACATATGACAATGTTGTTTACAATACAAATGATAAAAATCAATGTGTTTTTCCACAATTCAAATTAACTAAAATGATCCTGATTTTCCGCATATATTACAGATGGAAGATGTACACGTAAAACCGCTCTAATCTGGCTGAAACGTCGATATATGCAATGAAAACAGAACTTCTCCCCTTTTCAATATCTTACTCAGTATTTTAACGAGAAACAAATAGTTGATTGAAAATGAAGTGTGTATTGTTAATTTCTAATCAATTATGTGTTTGCATCATTTTTATCGTATATATAATGAATTAATAACAATAAACTGAAAATTCAAAAAAACGTGGAAAAACGGCAAAATACTGCCTAATTCGATGATATTTTCTCTATATCACATAAAGGAAAACGGGATGATAAACGTCAAAATATTGCTAAATTCGATGATTTTTAGTACAAAACCAAACGCAAGAAAACTTGCTTAAAATGCAATATTATGCAAAATTCTGAGATATGAAGGTCAAATCACGTATCGTGATACTACATGAAGTAGTATCGAAATATTGGTAAAACGAATATATTTACGTAAAATCACACTACATGAAAAACGAGAAAAAAAGTCACTATTTTACCAAATTTGAGGATTTTAACTTCAAATCATTGAGCGAGGTTTCGTATTATTTAGATCCAAGAAAAGACATATGACAATGTTGTTTCCAATACAAATGATAAAAATCAATGTGTTTTTCCACAATTAGAATTAACTAAAATGATCCTGATTTTCCGCTTATATTACAGATGGAAGATGTACACGTAAAACCGCTCTAATCTGGCTGAAACGTCGATATATGCAATAAAAACAGAACTTCTCCCCTTTTCAATATCTTACTCAGTATTTTAACGAGAAACAAACAGTTGATTGAAAATGAAGTGTGTATTGTTAATTTCTAATCAATTATGTGTTTGCCTCATTTTTATCGTATATATAATGAATTAATAACAATAAACGGAAAATTCACAAAAACGTGAAAAAACGGCAATATACTGACTAATTCGATGATATTTTCTCTATATCACATAAAGGAAAAGGGAATGATAAACGTCAAAACATTGATAAATTCGATGATTTTTAGTACAAAACCAAACGCAAGAAAACTTGCTTAAAATGCAATATTATGCAAAGTTCTGATATATGAAGGTCAAATCACGTATCGTGATACTACATGAAGTAGTATCGAAATATTGGTAAAAACGAATATATTTACGTAAAATCACACTACATGAAAAACGAGAAAAAAAGTCACTATTTTACCAAATTTGAGGATTTTAACTACAAATCATAGAGCTTTCGTATTATTTAGATCCAAGAAAAGACATACGACAATGTTGTTTCCAATACAAATGATAAAAATCAATGTGTTTTTCCACAATTAGAATTAACTAAAATGATCCTGATTTTCCGCTTATATTACAGATGGAAGATGTACACGTAAAACCGCTCTAATCCGGCTGAAACGTCGATAGATGCAATAAAAACAGAACTTCTCCCCTTTTCAATATCTTACTCAGCATTTTAACGAGAAACAAATAGTTGAATAAAAATGAAGTGTTTATTGTTAATTTCTAATCAATTATGTGTTTGCATCATTTATTTCGTATATTTAATGAAGTAATAGCAATAAACTGAAAATTTACAAAAACGTAGAAAAACGGCAAAATATTGCCTAATTCGACGATATTTTATTTAAATCACATAAAGGAAATGAGGATGATAAACGTCAAAATATTGCTAAATTCGATGATTTTTAGTACAAAACCAAACGCAAGAAAACTTGCTTAAAAGGCAATATTATGCGAAATTGTGAGATTTGAAGGCCAAATGACGTATCGTGATACTACATGAAGTAGTATCGAAATATTGGTAAAAACGAATATATTTACGTAAAATCACACTACATGAAAAACGAGAAAAAAAGTCACTATTTTACCAAATTTGAGGATTTTAACTTCAAATCATAGAGCAAGGTTTCGTATTCTTTAGATCCAAGAAAAGACATATGACAATGTTGTTTCCAATACAAATGATAAAAATCAATGTGTTTTTCCACAATTAGAATTAACTAAATTGATCCTGATTTTCCGCTTATATTACAGATGGAAGATGTACACGTAAAACCGCTATAATCTGGCTGAAACGTCGATATATGCAATAAAAACAGAACTTCTCCCCTTTTCAATATCTTACTCAGTATTTTAACGAGAAACTAATAGTTGATTGAAAATGAAGTGTGTATTGTTAATTTTTAATCAATTATGTGTTTGCATCATTTTTATCGTATATATACTGAATTAATAACAATAAACTGAAAATTTAAAATAACGTGGAAAAACGGCAAAATACTGCCTTATTCGATGATATTTTCTCTATATCACATAAAGGAAAAGGGGATGATAAACGTCAAAATATTGCTAAATTCGATGATTTTTAGTACAAAACCAAACGCAAGAAAACTTGCTTAAAATGCAATATTATGCAAAATTCTGATATATGAAGGTCAAATCACGTATCGTGATACTACATGAAGTAGTATCGAAATATTGGTAAAAACGAATATATTTACGTAAAATCACACTACATGAAAAACGAGAAAAAAGTCACCATTTTACCAAATTTGAGGATTTTAACTTCAAATCATAGAGCGAGGTTTCGTATTATTTAGATCCAAGAAAAGACATATGACAATGTTGTTTCCAATTCAAATAAAAAAAAATCAATGTGTTTTCATTAGAATTAACTAAAATGATCCTGATTTTCCACTAATATTACATATGGAAGATGTACACGTAAAACCGCTCTAATCCGGCTGAAACGTCGATATATGCAATAAAAACAGAACTTCTCCCCTTTTCAATATCTTACTCAGCATTTTAACGAGAAACAAATAGTTGAATAAAAATGAAGTGTTTATTGTTAATTTCTAATCAATTATGTGTTTGCATCATTTATTTCGTATATTTAATGAAGTAATAGCAATAAACTGAAAATTCACAAAAACGTAGAAAAACGGCAAAATATTGCCTAATTCGACGATATTTTCTTTAAATCACATAAAGGAAATGAGGATGATAAACGTCAAAATATTGCTAAATTCGATGATTTTTTAGTACAAAACCAAACGCAAGAAAACTTGCTTAAAAGGCAATATTATGCGAAATTATGAGATTTGAAGGCCAAACCACGTATCGTGATACTACATGAAGTAGTATCGAAATATTGGTAAAAACGAATATATTACCGTAAAATAACACTACATGAAAAACGTGAAAAAAAGTCACTATTTTAACAAATTTGAGGATTTTAACTTCAAATCATAGAGAGAGGTTTCTTATTATTTAGATCCAAGAAAAGACATATGACAATGTTGTTTACAATACAAATGATAAAAATCAATGTGTTTTTCCACAATTCAAATTAACTAAAATGATCCTGATTTTCCGCATATATTACAGATGGAAGATGTACACGTAAAACCGCTCTAATCTGGCTGAAACGTCGATATATGCAATGAAAACAGAACTTCTCCCCTTTTCAATATCTTACTCAGTATTTTAACGAGAAACAAATAGTTGATTGAAAATGAAGTGTGTATTGTTAATTTCTAATCAATTATGTGTTTGCATCATTTTTATCGTATATATAATGAATTAATAACAATAAACTGAAAATTCAAAAAAACGTGGAAAAACGGCAAAATACTGCCTAATTCGATGATATTTTCTCTATATCACATAAAGGAAAACGGGATGATAAACGTCAAAATATTGCTAAATTCGATGATTTTTAGTACAAAACCAAACGCAAGAAAACTTGCTTAAAATGCAATATTATGCAAAATTCTGAGATATGAAGGTCAAATCACGTATCGTGATACTACATGAAGTAGTATCGAAATATTGGTAAAACGAATATATTTACGTAAAATCACACTACATGAAAAACGAGAAAAAAAGTCACTATTTTACCAAATTTGAGGATTTTAACTTCAAATCATTGAGCGAGGTTTCGTATTATTTAGATCCAAGAAAAGACATATGACAATGTTGTTTCCAATACAAATGATAAAAATCAATGTGTTTTTCCACAATTAGAATTAACTAAAATGATCCTGATTTTCCGCTTATATTACAGATGGAAGATGTACACGTAAAACCGCTCTAATCTGGCTGAAACGTCGATATATGCAATAAAAACAGAACTTCTCCCCTTTTCAATATCTTACTCAGTATTTTAACGAGAAACAAACAGTTGATTGAAAATGAAGTGTGTATTGTTAATTTCTAATCAATTATGTGTTTGCCTCATTTTTATCGTATATATAATGAATTAATAACAATAAACGGAAAATTCACAAAAACGTGAAAAAACGGCAATATACTGACTAATTCGATGATATTTTCTCTATATCACATAAAGGAAAAGGGAATGATAAACGTCAAAACATTGATAAATTCGATGATTTTTAGTACAAAACCAAACGCAAGAAAACTTGCTTAAAATGCAATATTATGCAAAGTTCTGATATATGAAGGTCAAATCACGTATCGTGATACTACATGAAGTAGTATCGAAATATTGGTAAAAACGAATATATTTACGTAAAATCACACTACATGAAAAACGAGAAAAAAAGTCACTATTTTACCAAATTTGAGGATTTTAACTACAAATCATAGAGCTTTCGTATTATTTAGATCCAAGAAAAGACATACGACAATGTTGTTTCCAATACAAATGATAAAAATCAATGTGTTTTTCCACAATTAGAATTAACTAAAATGATCCTGATTTTCCGCTTATATTACAGATGGAAGATGTACACGTAAAACCGCTCTAATCCGGCTGAAACGTCGATAGATGCAATAAAAACAGAACTTCTCCCCTTTTCAATATCTTACTCAGCATTTTAACGAGAAACAAATAGTTGAATAAAAATGAAGTGTTTATTGTTAATTTCTAATCAATTATGTGTTTGCATCATTTATTTCGTATATTTAATGAAGTAATAGCAATAAACTGAAAATTCACAAAAACGTAGAAAAACGGCAAAATATTGCCTAATTCGACGATATTTTCTTTAAATCACATAAAGGAAATGAGGATGATAAACGTCAAAATATTGCTAAATTCGATGATTTTTAGTACAAAACCAAACGCAAGAAAACTTGCTTAAAAGGCAATATTATGCGAAATTATGAGATTTGAAGGCCAAACCACGTATCGTGATACTACATGAAGTAGTATCGAAATATTGGTAAAAACGAATATATTACCGTAAAATAACACTACATGAAAAACGTGAAAAAAAGTCACTATTTTAACAAATTTGAGGATTTTAACTTAAAATCATAGAGAGAGGTTTCTTATTATTTAGATCCAAGAAAAGACATATGACAATGTAGTTTCCAATTCAAATGAAAAAAAATCAATGTGTTTTCATTAGAATTAACTAAAATGATCGTGATTTTCCACTTATATTACAGATGGAAGATGTACACGTAAAACCGCTCTAATCCGGCTGAAACGTCGATATATGCAATAAAAACAGAACTTCTCCCCTTTTCAATATCTTACTCAGCATTTTAACGAGAAACAAATAGTTGAATATAAATGAAGTGTTTATTGTTAATTTCTAATCAATTATGTGTTTGCATCATTTATATCGTATATTTAATGAATTAATAGCAATAAACTGAAAATTCACAAAAACGTGGAAAAACGGCAAAAAATTGCCTAATTAGACGGTATTTTCTTTAAATCACATAAAGGAAATGAGGATGATAAACGTCAAAATATTGCTAAATTCGATGATTTTTAGTACAAAACCAAACGCAAGAAAACTTGCTTAAAAGTCAATATTATGCGAAATTCTGAGATTTGAAGGCCAAATCACGTATCGTGATACTACATGAAGTAGTATCGAAATATTGGTAAAAACGAATATATTTACGTAAAATCACACTACATGAAAAACGAGAAAAAAAGTCACTATTTTACCAAATTTGAGGATTTTAACTTCAAATCATAGAGCGAGGTTTCGTATTCTTTAGATCCAAGAAAAGACATATGACAATGTTGTTTCCAATACAAATGATAAAAATCAATGTGTTTTTCCACAATTAGAATTAACTAAATTGATCCTGATTTTCCGCTTATATTACAGATGGAAGATGTACACGTAAAACCGCTATAATCTGGCTGAAACGTCGATATATGCAATAAAAACAGAACTTCTCCCCTTTTCAATATCTTACTCAGTATTTTAACGAGAAACTAATAGTTGATTGAAAATGAAGTGTGTATTGTTAATTTTTAATCAATTATGTGTTTGCATCATTTTTATCGTATATATACTGAATTAATAACAATAAACTGAAAATTTAAAATTACGTGGAAAAACGGCAAAATACTGCCTTATTCGATGATATTTTCTCTATATCACATAAAGGAAAAGGGGATGATGAACGTCAAAATATTGCTAAATTCGATGATTTTTAGTACAAAACCAAACGCAAGAAAACTTGCTTAAAATGCAATATTATGTAAAATTCTGATATATGAAGGTCAAATCACGTATCGTGATACTACATGAAGTAGTATCGAAATATTGGTAAAAACGAATATATTTACGTAAAATCACACTACATGAAAAACGAGAAAAAAGTCACTATTTTACCAAATTTGAGGATTTTAACTTCAAATCATAGAGCGAGGTTTCGTATTATTTAGATCCAAGAAAAGACATATGACAATGTTGTTTCCAATTCAAATAAAAAAAAATCAATGTGTTTTCATTAGAATTAACTAAAATGATCCTGATTTTCCACTTATATTACAGATGGAAGATGTACACGTAAAACCGCTCTAATCCGGCTGAAACGTCGATATATGCAATAAAAACAGAACTTCTCCCCTTTTCAATATCTTACTCAGCATTTTAACGAGAAACAAATAGTTGAATAAAAATGAAGTGTTTATTGTTAATTTCTAATCAATTATGTGTTTGCATCATTTATTTCGTATATTTAATGAAGTAATAGCAATAAACTGAAAATTCACAAAAACGTAGAAAAACGGCAAAATATTGCCTAATTCGACGATATTTTCTTTAAATCACATAAAGGAAATGAGGATGATAAACGTCAAAATATTGCTAAATTCGATGATTTTTAGTACAAAACCAAACGCAAGAAAACTTGCTTAAAAGGCAATATTATGCGAAATTATGAGATTTGAAGGCCAAACCACGTATCGTGATACTACATGAAGTAGTATCGAAATATTGGTAAAAACGAATATATTACCGTAAAATAACACTATATGAAAAACGTGAAAAAAAGTCACTATTTTACCAAATTTGAGGATTTTAACTTCAAATCATAGAGAGAGGTTTCTTATTATTTAGATCCAAGAAAAGACATATGACAATGTTGTTTACAATACAAATGATAAAAATCAATGTGTTTTTCCACAATTCGAATTAACTAAAATGATCCTGATTTTCCGCTTATATTACAGATGGAAGATGTACACGTAAAACCGCTCTAATCTGGCTGAAACGTCGATATATGCAATAAAAACAGAACTTCTCCCCTTTTCAATATCTTACTCAGTATTTTAACGAGAAACAAATAGTTGATTGAAAATGAAGTGTGTATTGTTAATTTCTAATCAATTATGTGTTTGCATCATTTTTATCGTATATAAAATGAATTAATAACAATAAACTGAAAATTCAAAAAAACGTGGAAAAACGGCAAAATACTGCCTAATTCGATGATATTTTCTCTATATCACATAAAGGAAAACGGGATGATAAACGTCAAAATATTGCTAAATTCGATGATTTTTAGTACAAAACCAAACGCAAGAAAACTTGCTTAAAATGCAATATTATGCAAAATTCTGAGATATGAAGGTCAAATCACGTATCGTGATACTACATGAAGTAGTATCGAAATATTGGTAAAAACGAATATATTTACGTAAAATCACACTACATGAAAAACGAGAAAAAAAGTCACTATTTTACCAAATTTGAGGATTTTAACTTCAAATCATTGAGCGAGGTTTCGTATTATTTAGATCCAAGAAAAGACATATGACAATGTTGTTTCCAATACAAATGATAAAAATCAATGTGTTTTTCCACAATTAGAATTAACTAAAATGATCCTGATTTTCCGCTTATATTACAGATGGAAGATGTACACGTAAAACCGCTCTAATCTGGCTGAAACGTCGATATATGCAATAAAAACAGAACTTCTCCCCTTTTCAATATCTTACTCAGTATTTTAACGAGAAACAAACAGTTGATTGAAAATGAAGTGTGTATTGTTAATTTCTAATCAATTATGTGTTTGCCTCATTTTTATCGTATATATAATGAATTAATAACAATAAACGGAAAATTCACAAAAACGTGAAAAAACGGCAATATACTGACTAATTCGATGATATTTTCTCTATATCACATAAAGGAAAAGGGAATGATAAACGTCAAAACATTGATAAATTCGATGATTTTTAGTACAAAACCAAACGCAAGAAAACTTGCTTAAAATGCAATATTATGCAAAGTTCTGATATATGAAGGTCAAATCACGTATCGTGATACTACATGAAGTAGTATCGAAATATTGGTAAAAACGAATATATTTACGTAAAATCACACTACATGAAAAACGAGAAAAAAAGTCACTATTTTACCAAATTTGAGGATTTTAACTACAAATCATAGAGCTTTCGTATTATTTAGATCCAAGAAAAGACATACGACAATGTTGTTTCCAATACAAATGATAAAAATCAATGTGTTTTTCCACAATTAGAATTAACTAAAATGATCCTGATTTTCCGCTTATATTACAGATGGAAGATGTACACGTAAAACCGCTCTAATCCGGCTGAAACGTCGATAGATGCAATAAAAACAGAACTTCTCCCCTTTTCAATATCTTACTCAGCATTTTAACGAGAAACAAATAGTTGAATAAAAATGAAGTGTTTATTGTTAATTTCTAATCAATTATGTGTTTGCATCATTTATTTCGTATATTTAATGAAGTAATAGCAATAAACTGAAAATTCACAAAAACGTAGAAAAACGGCAAAATATTGCCTAATTCGACGATATTTTCTTTAAATCACATAAAGGAAATGAGGATGATAAACGTCAAAATATTGCTAAATTCGATGATTTTTAGTACAAAACCAAACGCAAGAAAACTTGCTTAAAAGGCAATATTATGCGAAATTATGAGATTTGAAGGCCAAACCACGTATCGTGATACTACATGAAGTAGTATCGAAATATTGGTAAAAACGAATATATTACCGTAAAATAACACTACATGAAAAACGTGAAAAAAAGTCACTATTTTAACAAATTTGAGGATTTTAACTTAAAATCATAGAGAGAGGTTTCTTATTATTTAGATCCAAGAAAAGACATATGACAATGTAGTTTCCAATTCAAATGAAAAAAAATCAATGTGTTTTCATTAGAATTAACTAAAATGATCGTGATTTTCCACTTATATTACAGATGGAAGATGTACACGTAAAACCGCTCTAATCCGGCTGAAACGTCGATATATGCAATAAAAACAGAACTTCTCCCCTTTTCAATATCTTACTCAGCATTTTAACGAGAAACAAATAGTTGAATATAAATGAAGTGTTTATTGTTAATTTCTAATCAATTATGTGTTTGCATCATTTATATCGTATATTTAATGAATTAATAGCAATAAACTGAAAATTCACAAAAACGTGGAAAAACGGCAAAAAATTGCCTAATTAGACGGTATTTTCTTTAAATCACATAAAGGAAATGAGGATGATAAACGTCAAAATATTGCTAAATTCGATGATTTTTAGTACAAAACCAAACGCAAGAAAACTTGCTTAAAAGTCAATATTATGCGAAATTCTGAGATTTGAAGGCCAAATCACGTATCGTGATACTACATGAAGTAGTATCGAAATATTGGTAAAAACGAATATATTTACGTAAAATCACACTACATGAAAAACGAGAAAAAAAGTCACTATTTTACCAAATTTGAGGATTTTAACTTCAAATCATAGAGCGAGGTTTCGTATTCTTTAGATCCAAGAAAAGACATATGACAATGTTGTTTCCAATACAAATGATAAAAATCAATGTGTTTTTCCACAATTAGAATTAACTAAATTGATCCTGATTTTCCGCTTATATTACAGATGGAAGATGTACACGTAAAACCGCTATAATCTGGCTGAAACGTCGATATATGCAATAAAAACAGAACTTCTCCCCTTTTCAATATCTTACTCAGTATTTTAACGAGAAACTAATAGTTGATTGAAAATGAAGTGTGTATTGTTAATTTTTAATCAATTATGTGTTTGCATCATTTTTATCGTATATATACTGAATTAATAACAATAAACTGAAAATTTAAAATTACGTGGAAAAACGGCAAAATACTGCCTTATTCGATGATATTTTCTCTATATCACATAAAGGAAAAGGGGATGATGAACGTCAAAATATTGCTAAATTCGATGATTTTTAGTACAAAACCAAACGCAAGAAAACTTGCTTAAAATGCAATATTATGCAAAATTCTGATATATGAAGGTCAAATCACGTATCGTGATACTACATGAAGTAGTATCGAAATATTGGTAAAAACGAATATATTTACGTAAAATCACACTACATGAAAAACGAGAAAAAAGTCACTATTTTACCAAATTTGAGGATTTTAACTTCAAATCATAGAGCGAGGTTTCGTATTATTTAGATCCAAGAAAAGACATATGACAATGTTGTTTCCAATTCAAATAAAAAAAAATCAATGTGTTTTCATTAGAATTAACTAAAATGATCCTGATTTTCCACTTATATTACAGATGGAAGATGTACACGTAAAACCGCTCTAATCCGGCTGAAACGTCGATATATGCAATAAAAACAGAACTTCTCCCCTTTTCAATATCTTACTCAGCATTTTAACGAGAAACAAATAGTTGAATAAAAATGAAGTGTTTATTGTTAATTTCTAATCAATTATGTGTTTGCATCATTTATTTCGTATATTTAATGAAGTAATAGCAATAAACTGAAAATTCACAAAAACGTAGAAAAACGGCAAAATATTGCCTAATTCGACGATATTTTCTTTAAATCACATAAAGGAAATGAGGATGATAAACGTCAAAATATTGCTAAATTCGATGATTTTTAGTACAAAACCAAACGCAAGAAAACTTGCTTAAAAGGCAATATTATGCGAAATTATGAGATTTGAAGGCCAAACCACGTATCGTGATACTACATGAAGTAGTATCGAAATATTGGTAAAAACGAATATATTACCGTAAAATAACACTATATGAAAAACGTGAAAAAAAGTCACTATTTTACCAAATTTGAGGATTTTAACTTCAAATCATAGAGAGAGGTTTCTTATTATTTAGATCCAAGAAAAGACATATGACAATGTTGTTTACAATACAAATGATAAAAATCAATGTGTTTTTCCACAATTCGAATTAACTAAAATGATCCTGATTTTCCGCTTATATTACAGATGGAAGATGTACACGTAAAACCGCTCTAATCTGGCTGAAACGTCGATATATGCAATAAAAACAGAACTTCTCCCCTTTTCAATATCTTACTCAGTATTTTAACGAGAAACAAATAGTTGATTGAAAATGAAGTGTGTATTGTTAATTTCTAATCAATTATGTGTTTGCATCATTTTTATCGTATATAAAATGAATTAATAACAATAAACTGAAAATTCAAAAAAACGTGGAAAAACGGCAAAATACTGCCTAATTCGATGATATTTTCTCTATATCACATAAAGGAAAACGGGATGATAAACGTCAAAATATTGCTAAATTCGATGATTTTTAGTACAAAACCAAACGCAAGAAAACTTGCTTAAAATGCAATATTATGCAAAATTCTGAGATATGAAGGTCAAATCACGTATCGTGATACTACATGAAGTAGTATCGAAATATTGGTAAAAACGAATATATTTACGTAAAATCACACTACATGAAAAACGAGAAAAAAAGTCACTATTTTACCAAATTTGAGGATTTTAACTTTAAATCATTGAGCGAGGTTTCGTATTATTTAGATCCAAGAAAAGACATATGACAATGTTGTTTCCAATACAAATGATAAAAATCAATGTGTTTTTCCACAATTAGAATTAACTAAAATGATCCTGATTTTCCGCTTATATTACAGATGGAAGATGTACACGTAAAACCGCTCTAATCTGGCTGAAACGTCGATATATGCAATAAAAACAGAACTTCTCCCCTTTTCAATATCTTACTCAGTATTTTAACGAGAAACTAATAGTTAATTGAAAATGAAGTGTATATTGTTAATTTTTAATCAATTATGTGTTTGCATCATTTTTATCGTATATATACTGAATTAATAACAATAAACTGAAAATTTAAAATAACGTGGAAAAACGGCAAAATACTGCCTTATTCGATGATATTTTCTCTATATCACATAAAGGAAAAGGGGATGATAAACGTCAAAATATTGCTAAATTCGATGATTTTTAGTACAAAACCAAACGCAAGAAAACTTGCTTAAAATGCAATATTATGCAAAATTCTGATATATGAAGGTCAAATCACGTATCGTGATACTACATGAAGTAGTATCGAAATATTGGTAGAAACGAATATATTTACGTAAAATCACACTACATGAAAAACGAGAAAAAAGTCACTATTTTACCAAATTTGAGGATTTTAACTTCAAATCATAGAGCGAGGTTTCGTATTATTTAGATCCAAGAAAAGACATATGACAATGTTGTTTCCAATTCAAATAAAAAAAAATCAATGTGTTTTCATTAGAATTAACTAAAATGATCCTGATTTTCCACTTATATTACAGATGGAAGATGTACACGTAAAACCGCTCTAATCCGGCTGAAACGTCGATATATGCAATAAAAACAGAACTTCTCCCCTTTTCAATATCTTACTCAGCATTTTAACGAGAAACAAATAGTTGAATAAAAATGAAGTGTTTATTGTTAATTTCTAATCAATTATGTGTTTGCATCATTTATTTCGTATATTTAATGAAGTAATAGCAATAAACTGAAAATTCACAAAAACGTAGAAAAACGGCAAAATATTGCCTAATTCGACGATATTTTCTTTAAATCACATAAAGGAAATGAGGATGATAAACGTCAAAATATTGCTAAATTCGATGATTTTTAGTACAAAACCAAACGCAAGAAAACTTGCTTAAAAGGCAATATTATGCGAAATTATGAGATTTGAAGGCCAAACCACGTATCGTGATACTACATGAAGTAGTATCGAAATATTGGTAAAAACGAATATATTACCGTAAAATAACACTACATGAAAAACGTGAAAAAAAGTCACTATTTTAACAAATTTGAGGATTTTAACTTCAAATCATAGAGCGAGGTTTCTTATTATTTAGATCCAAGAAAAGACATATGACAATGTTGTTTACAATACAAATGATAAAAATCAATGTGTTTTTCCACAATTCGAATTAACTAAAATGATCCTGATTTTCCGCATATATTACAGATGGAAGATGTACACGTAAAACCGCTCTAATCTGGCTGAAACGTCGATATATGCAATAAAAACAGAACTTCTCCCCTTTTCAATATCTTACTCAGCATTTTAACGAGAAACAAATAGTTGAATAAAAATGAAGTGTTTATTGTTAATTTATAATCAATTATGTGTTTGCATCATTTATATCGTATATTTAATGAATTAATAGCAATAAACTGAAAATTCACAAAAACGTGGAAAAACGGCAAAATATTGCCTAATTCGACGGTATTTTCTTTAAATCACATAAAGGAAATGAGGATGATAAACGTCAAAATATTGCTAAATTCGATGATTTTTCGTACAAAACCAAACGCAAGAAAACTTGCTTAAAATGCAATATTATGCTAAATTCTGAGATATGAAGGTCAAATCACGTATCGTGATACTACATAAAGTAGTATCGAAATATTGGTAAAAACGAATATATTTACGTAAAATCACACTACATGAAAAACGAGAAAAAAGTCACTATTTTACCAAATTTGAGGAATTTAACTTCAAATCATAGAGCAAGGTTTCGTATTATTAAGATCCAAGAAAAGACATATGACAATGTAGTTTCCAATTCAAATGTAAAAAATCAATGTGTTTTCATTAGAATTAACTAAAATGATCCTGATTTTCCACTTATATTACGGATGGAAGATGTACACGTAAAACCGCTCTGATCCGGCTGAAACGTCGATATATGCAATAAAAAGAGAACTTCTCCCCTTTTCAATATCTTACTCAGCATTTTAACGAGAAACAAATAGTTGAATAAAAATGAAGTGTTTATTGTTAATTTCTAATCAATTATGTGTTTGCATCATTTATTTCGTATATTTAATGAAGTAATAGCAATAAACTGAAAATTTACAAAAACGTAGAAAAACGGCAAAATATTGCCTAATTCGACGATATTTTATTTAAATCACATAAAGGAAATGAGGATGATAAACGTCAAAATATTGCTAAATTCGATGATTTTTAGTACAAAACCAAACGCAAGAAAACTTGCTTAAAAGGCAATATTATGCGAAATTGTGAGATTTGAAGGCCAAATGACGTATCGTGATACTACATGAAGTAGTATCGAAATATTGGTAAAAACGAATATATTTACGTAAAATCACACTACATGAAAAACGAGAAAAAAAGTCACTATTTTACCAAATTTGAGGATTTTAACTTCAAATCATAGAGCAAGGTTTCGTATTCTTTAGATCCAAGAAAAGACATATGACAATGTTGTTTCCAATACAAATGATAAAAATCAATGTGTTTTTCCACAATTAGAATTAACTAAATTGATCCTGATTTTCCGCTTATATTACAGATGGAAGATGTACACGTAAAACCGCTATAATCTGGCTGAAACGTCGATATATGCAATAAAAACAGAACTTCTCCCCTTTTCAATATCTTACTCAGTATTTTAACGAGAAACTAATAGTTGATTGAAAATGAAGTGTGTATTGTTAATTTTTAATCAATTATGTGTTTGCATCATTTTTATCGTATATATACTGAATTAATAACAATAAACTGAAAATTTAAAATAACGTGGAAAAACGGCAAAATACTGCCTTATTCGATGATATTTTCTCTATATCACATAAAGGAAAAGGGGATGATAAACGTCAAAATATTGCTAAATTCGATGATTTTTAGTACAAAACCAAACGCAAGAAAACTTGCTTAAAATGCAATATTATGCAAAATTCTGATATATGAAGGTCAAATCACGTATCGTGATACTACATGAAGTAGTATCGAAATATTGGTAAAAACGAATATATTTACGTAAAATCACACTACATGAAAAACGAGAAAAAAGTCACCATTTTACCAAATTTGAGGATTTTAACTTCAAATCATAGAGCGAGGTTTCGTATTATTTAGATCCAAGAAAAGACATATGACAATGTTGTTTCCAATTCAAATAAAAAAAAATCAATGTGTTTTCATTAGAATTAACTAAAATGATCCTGATTTTCCACTAATATTACATATGGAAGATGTACACGTAAAACCGCTCTAATCCGGCTGAAACGTCGATATATGCAATAAAAACAGAACTTCTCCCCTTTTCAATATCTTACTCAGCATTTTAACGAGAAACAAATAGTTGAATAAAAATGAAGTGTTTATTGTTAATTTCTAATCAATTATGTGTTTGCATCATTTATTTCGTATATTTAATGAAGTAATAGCAATAAACTGAAAATTCACAAAAACGTAGAAAAACGGCAAAATATTGCCTAATTCGACGATATTTTCTTTAAATCACATAAAGGAAATGAGGATGATAAACGTCAAAATATTGCTAAATTCGATGATTTTTTAGTACAAAACCAAACGCAAGAAAACTTGCTTAAAAGGCAATATTATGCGAAATTATGAGATTTGAAGGCCAAACCACGTATCGTGATACTACATGAAGTAGTATCGAAATATTGGTAAAAACGAATATATTACCGTAAAATAACACTACATGAAAAACGTGAAAAAAAGTCACTATTTTAACAAATTTGAGGATTTTAACTTCAAATCATAGAGAGAGGTTTCTTATTATTTAGATCCAAGAAAAGACATATGACAATGTTGTTTACAATACAAATGATAAAAATCAATGTGTTTTTCCACAATTCAAATTAACTAAAATGATCCTGATTTTCCGCATATATTACAGATGGAAGATGTACACGTAAAACCGCTCTAATCTGGCTGAAACGTCGATATATGCAATGAAAACAGAACTTCTCCCCTTTTCAATATCTTACTCAGTATTTTAACGAGAAACAAATAGTTGATTGAAAATGAAGTGTGTATTGTTAATTTCTAATCAATTATGTGTTTGCATCATTTTTATCGTATATATAATGAATTAATAACAATAAACTGAAAATTCAAAAAAACGTGGAAAAACGGCAAAATACTGCCTAATTCGATGATATTTTCTCTATATCACATAAAGGAAAACGGGATGATAAACGTCAAAATATTGCTAAATTCGATGATTTTTAGTACAAAACCAAACGCAAGAAAACTTGCTTAAAATGCAATATTATGCAAAATTCTGAGATATGAAGGTCAAATCACGTATCGTGATACTACATGAAGTAGTATCGAAATATTGGTAAAACGAATATATTTACGTAAAATCACACTACATGAAAAACGAGAAAAAAAGTCACTATTTTACCAAATTTGAGGATTTTAACTTCAAATCATTGAGCGAGGTTTCGTATTATTTAGATCCAAGAAAAGACATATGACAATGTTGTTTCCAATACAAATGATAAAAATCAATGTGTTTTTCCACAATTAGAATTAACTAAAATGATCCTGATTTTCCGCTTATATTACAGATGGAAGATGTACACGTAAAACCGCTCTAATCTGGCTGAAACGTCGATATATGCAATAAAAACAGAACTTCTCCCCTTTTCAATATCTTACTCAGTATTTTAACGAGAAACAAACAGTTGATTGAAAATGAAGTGTGTATTGTTAATTTCTAATCAATTATGTGTTTGCCTCATTTTTATCGTATATATAATGAATTAATAACAATAAACGGAAAATTCACAAAAACGTGAAAAAACGGCAATATACTGACTAATTCGATGATATTTTCTCTATATCACATAAAGGAAAAGGGAATGATAAACGTCAAAACATTGATAAATTCGATGATTTTTAGTACAAAACCAAACGCAAGAAAACTTGCTTAAAATGCAATATTATGCAAAGTTCTGATATATGAAGGTCAAATCACGTATCGTGATACTACATGAAGTAGTATCGAAATATTGGTAAAAACGAATATATTTACGTAAAATCACACTACATGAAAAACGAGAAAAAAAGTCACTATTTTACCAAATTTGAGGATTTTAACTACAAATCATAGAGCTTTCGTATTATTTAGATCCAAGAAAAGACATACGACAATGTTGTTTCCAATACAAATGATAAAAATCAATGTGTTTTTCCACAATTAGAATTAACTAAAATGATCCTGATTTTCCGCTTATATTACAGATGGAAGATGTACACGTAAAACCGCTCTAATCCGGCTGAAACGTCGATATTTGCAATAAAAAGAGAACTTCTCCCCTTTTCAATATCTTACTCAGCATTTTAACGAGAAACAAATAGTTGAATAAAAATGAAGTGTTTATTGTTAATTTATAATCAATTATGTGTTTGCATCATTTATATCGTATATTTAATGAATTAATAGCAATAAACTGAAAATTCACAAAAACGTGGAAAAACGGCAAAATATTGCCTAATTCGACGGTATTTTCTTTAAATCACATAAAGGAAATGAGGATGATAAACGTCAAAATATTGCTAAATTCGATGATTTTTAGTACAAAACCAAACGCAAGAAAACTTGCTTAAAATGCAATATTATGCAAAGTTCTGATATATGAAGGTCAAATCACGTATCGTGATACTACATGAAGTAGTATCGAAATATTGGTAAAAACGAATATATTTACGTAAAATCACACTACATGAAAAACGAGAAAAAAGTCACTATTTTACCAAATTTGAGGATTTTAACTTCAAATCATAGAGCAAGGTTTCGTATTATTTAGATCCAAGAAAAGACATATGACAATGTAGTTTCCAATTCAAATGAAAAAAAATCAATGTGTTTTCATTAGAATTAACTAAAATGATCGTGATTTTCCACTTATATTACAGATGGAAGATGTACACGTAAAACCGCTCTAATCCGGCTGAAACGTCGATATATGCAATAAAAACAGAACTTCTCCCCTTTTCAATATCTTACTCAGCATTTTAACGAGAAACAAATAGTTGAATAAAAATGAAGTGTTTATTGTTAATTTCTAATCAATTATGTGTTTGCATCATTTATTTCGTATATTTAATGAATTAATAGCAATAAACTGAAAATTCAAAAAAACGTGGAAAAACGGCAAAATATTGCCTAATTCGACGATATTTTCTTTAAATCACATGAAGGAAATTAGGATGATAAACGTCAAAATATTGCTAAATTCGATGATTTTTAGTACAAAACCAAACGCAAGAAAAGTTGCTTAAAAGGCAATATTATGCGAAATTCTGAGATTTGAAGGCCAAATCCCGTATCGTGATACTATATGAAGTAGTATCGAAATATTGGTAGAAACGAATATATTTACGTAAAATCACACTACATGAAAAAGGAGAAAAAAAGTCACTATTTTACCAAATTTGAGGATTTTAACTTCAAATCATTGAGCGAGGTTTCGTATTATTTAGATCCAAGAAAAGACATATGACAATGTTGTTTCCAATACAAATGATCAAAATCAATGTGTTTTTCCACAATTAGAATTAACTAAAATGATCCTGATTTTCCGCTTATATTACAGATGGAAGATGTACACGTAAAACCGCTCTAATCTGGCTGAAACGTCGATATATGCAATAAAAACAGAACTTCTCCCCTTTTCAATATCTTACTCAGTATTTTAACGAGAAACAAATAGTTGATTGAAAATGAAGTGTGTATTGTTAATTTCTAATCAATTATGTGTTTGCCTCATTTTTATCGTATATATAATGAATTAATAACAATAAACGGAAAATTCACAAAAACGTGAAAAAACGGCAATATACTGCCTAATTCGATGATATTTTCTCTATATCACATAAAGGAAAAGGGAATGATAAACGTCAAAACATTGATAAATTCGATGATTTTTAGTACAAAACCAAACGCAAGAAAACTTACTTATAATGCAATATTATGCAAAATTCTGAGATATGAAGGTCAAATCACGTATCGTGATACTTCATGAAGTAGTATCGAAATATAGGTAAAAACGAATATATTTACGTAAAATCACACTACATGAAAAACGAGAAAAAAAGTCACTATTTTACCAAATTTGAGGATTTTAACTTCAAATCATAGAGCTTTCGTATTATTTAGATCCAAGAAAAGACATACGACAATGTTGTTTCCAATACAAATGATAAAAATCAATGTGTTTTTCCACAATTAGAATTAACTAAAATGATCCTGATTTTCCGCTTATATTACAGATGGGAGATGTACACGTAAAACCGCTCTAATCCGGCTGAAACGTCGATATTTGCAATAAAAAGAGAACTTCTCCCCTTTTCAATATCTTACTCAGCATTTTAACGAGAAACAAATAGTTGAATAAAAATGAAGTGTTTATTGTTAATTTCTAATCAATTATGTGTTTGCATCATTTATATCGTATATTTAATGAATTAATAGCAATAAACTGAAAATTCACAAAAACGTAGAAAAACGGCAAAATATTGCCTAATTCGACGATATTTTCTTTAAATCACATAAAGGAAATGAGGATGATAAACGTCAAAATATTGCTAAATTCGATGATTTTTAGTACAAAACCAAACGCAAGAAAACTTGCTTAAAAGGCAATATTATGCGAAATTATGAGATTTGAAGGCCAAATCACGTATCGTGATACTACATGAAGTAGTATCGAAATATTGGTAAAAACGAATATATTTACGTAAAATCACACTACATGAAAAACGAGAAAAAAAAGTCACTATTTTACCAAATTTGAGGATTTTAACTTCAAATCATAGAGCGAGGTTTCGTATTCTTTAGATCCAAGAAAAGACATATGACAATGTTGTTTCCAATACAAATGATAAAAATCAATGTGTTTTTCCACAATTAGAATTTACTAAATTGATCCTGATTTTCCGCGTATATTACAGATGGAAGATGTACACGTAAAACCGCTTTAATCTGGCTGAAACGTCGATATATGCAATAAAAACAGAACTTCTCCCCTTTTCAATATCTTACTCAGTATTTTAACGAGAAACTAATAGTTGATTGAAAATGAAGTGTGTATTGTGAATTTTTAATCAATTATGTGTTTGCATCATTTTTATCGTATATATACTGAATTAATAACAATAAACTGAAAATTTAAAATAACGTGGAAAAACGGCAAAATACTGCCTTATTCGATGATATTTTCTCTATATCACATAAAGGAAAAGGGGATGATAAACGTCAAAATATTGCTGAATTCGATGATTTTTAGTACAAAACCAAACGCAAGAAAACTTGCTTAAAATGCAATATTATGCAAAATTCTGATATATGAAGGTCAAATCACGTATCGTGATACTACATGAAGTAGTATCGAAATATTGGTAAAAACGAATATATTTACGTAAAATCACACTACATGAAAAACGAGAAAAAAGTCACTATTTTACCAAATTTGAGGATTTTAACTTCAAATCATAGAGCAAGGTTTCGTATTATTTAGATCCAAGAAAAGACATATGACAATGTAGTTTCCAATTCAAATGAAAAAAAATCAATGTGTTTTCATTAGAAATAACTAAAATGATCGTGATTTTCCACTTATATTACAGAAGGAAGATGTACACGTAAAACCGCTCTAATCCGGCTGAAACGTCGATATATGCAATAAAAACAGAACTTCTCCCCTTTTCAATATCTTACTCAGCATTTTAACGAGAAACAAATAGTTGAATAAAAATGAAGTGTTTATTGTTAATTTCTAATCAATTATGTGTTTGCATCATTTATTTCGTATATTTAATGAATTAATAGCAATAACTGAAAATTCAAAAAAACGTGGAAAAAACGGCAAAATATTGCCTAATTCGACGATATTTTCTTTAAATCACATGAAGGAAATGAGGATGATAAACGTCAAAATATTGCTAAATTCGATGATTTTTAGTACAAAACCAAACGCAAGAAAAGTTGCTTAAAAGGCAATATTATGCGAAATTCTGAGATTTGAAGGCCAAATCACGTATCGTGATACTATATGAAGTAGTATCGAAATATTGGTAGAAAAACGAATATATTTACGTAAAATCACACTACATGAAAAAGGAAGAAAAAAAGTCACTATTTTACCAAATTTGAGGATTTTAACTTCAAATCATTGAGCGAGGTTTCGTATTATTTAGATCCAAGAAAAGACATATGACAATGTTGTTTCCAATACAAATGATCAAAATCAATGTGTTTTCCACATTAGAATTAACTAAAATGATCCTGATTTTCCGCTTATATTACAGATGGAAGATGTACACGTAAAAACCGCTCTAATCTGGCTGAACGTCGATATATGCAATAAAAACAGAACTTCTCCCCTTTTCAATATCTTACTCAGTATTTTAACGAGAAACAAATAGTTGATTGAAAATGAAGTGTGTATTGTTAATTTCTAATCAATTATGTGTTTGCCTCATTTTTATCGTATATATAATGAATTAATAACAATAAACGGAAAATTCACAAAAACGGTGAAAAAAACGGCAATATACTGCCTAATTCGATGATATTTTCTCTATATCACATAAAGGAAAAGGGAATGATAAACGTCAAAACATTGATAAATTCGATGATTTTTAGTACAAAACCAAACGCAAGAAAACTTACTTAAAATGCAATATTATGCAAAATTCATGAGATATGAAGGTCAAATCACGTATCGTGATACTTCATGAAGTAGTATCGAAATATAGGTAAAAACGAATATATTTACGTAAAATCACACTACATGAAAAACGAGAAAAAAAAGTCACTATTTTACCAATTTGAGGATTTTAACTTCAAATCATAGAGCTTTCGTATTATTTAGATCCAAGAAAAGACATATGACAATGTTGTTTCCAATACAAATGATAAAAATCAATGTGTTTTTCCACAATTAGAATTAACTAAAATGATCCTGATTTTCACTTATATTACAGATGGAAGATGTACACGTAAAACCGCTCTAATCCGGCTGAAACGTCGATATATGCAATAAAAACAGAACTTCTCCCCTTTTCAATATCTTACTCAGCATTTTAACGAGAAACAAATAGTTGAATAAAATGAAGTGTTTATTGTTAATTTCTAATCAATTATGTGTTTGCATCATTTATATCGTATATTTAATGAATTAATAGCAATAAACTGAAAATTCACAAAAAACGTGGAAAAACGGCAAAATATTGCCTAATTCGACGATATTTTCTTTAAATCACATAAAGGAAATGAGGATGATAAACGTCAAAATATTGCTAAATTCGATGATTTTTAGTACAAAACCAAACGCAAGAAAACTTGCTTAAAAGGCAATATTATGCAAAATTATGAGATTGAAGGTCAAATCACGTATCGTGATACTACATGAAGTAGTATCGAAATATTGGTAAAAACGAATATATTTACGTAAAATCACACTACATGAAAAACGAGAAAAAAGTCACTATTTTACCAAATTTGAGGATTTTAACTTCAAATCATAGAGCGAGGTTTCGTATTTTAGATCCAAGAAAAGACATATGACAATGTTGTTTCCAATCAAATGATAAAAATCAATGTGTTTTTCCACAATTAGAATTAACTAAAATTGATCCTGATTTTCCGCTTATATTACAGATGGAAGATGTACACGTAAAACCGCTCTAATCTGGCTGAAACGTCGATATATGCAATAAAAACAGAACTTCTCCCCTTTTCAATATCTTACTCAGTATTTTAACGAGAAACAAATAGTTGATTGAAAATGAAGTGTATTGTAATTTTAATCAATTATGTGTTTGCATCATTTTTATCGTATATATAATGAATTAATAACAATAAACTGAAAATTAAAAAACGTGGAAAAACGGCAAAATACTGCCTAATTCGATGAATTTTTCTATATCACATAAAGGAAAGGGATGATAAACGTCAAAATATTGCTAAATTCGATGATTTTTAGTACAAAACCAAACGCAAGAAAACTTGCTTAAAATGCAATAGATGCAAAATTCTGAGATATGAAGGTCAAATCACGTATCGTGATACTACATGAAGTAGTATCGAAATATTGGTAAAAACGAATATATTTACGTAAAATCACACTACATGAAAAACGAGAAAAAAGTCACTATTTTACCAAATTTGAGGATTTTAACTTCAAATCATAGAGCGAGGTTTCGTATTATTTAGATCCAAGAAAGACATATGACAATGTTGTTTCCAATTCAAATAAAAAAAATCAATGTGTTTTCATTAGAATTAACTAAAATGATCCTGATTTTCCACTTATATTACAGATGGAAGATGTACACGTAAAACCGCTCTAATCGGCTGAAACGTCGATATATGCAATAAAACAGAACTTCTCCCCTTTTCAATATCTTACTCAGCATTTTAACGAGAAAACAATAGTTGAATAAAAAATGAAGTGTTTATTGTTAATTCTAATCAATTATGTGTTGCATCATTTATTTCGTATATTTAATGAATTAATAGCAAAACTGAAAATTCACAAAAAACGTGGAAAAACGGCAAAATATGCCTAATTCGACGATATTTTCTTTAAATCACATAAAGGAAATGAGATGATAAACGTCAAAATATTGCTAAATTCGATGATTTTTAGTACAAAACCAAACGCAAGAAAACTTGCTTAAAAGGCAATATTATGCGAAATTCTGAGATTTGAAGGCCAAATCACGTATCGTGATACTACATGAAGTAGTATCGAAATATTGGTAAAAACGAAATATTTACGTAAAATCACACTACATGAAAAACGAGAAAAAAGTCACTATTTTACCAAATTTGAGGATTTTAACTTCAAATCATAGAGCGAGGTTTCGTATTATTTAGATCCAAGAAAAGACATATGACAATGTTGTTTCCAATACAAATGATAAAAATCAATGTGTTTTTCCACAATTAGAATTAACTAAAATGATCCTGATTTTCCGCTTATATTACAGATGGAAGATGTACACGTAAAACCGCTCTAATCTGGCTGAAACGTCGATATATGCAATAAAAACAGAACTTCTCCCCTTTTCAATATCTTACTCAGTATTTTAACGAGAAACAAATAGTTGATTGAAAATGAAGTGTGTATTGTTAATTTCTAATCAATTATGTGTTTGCATCATTTTTATCGTATATATAATGAATTAATACAATAAACTGAAAATTCAAAAACGTGGAAAAACGGCAAAATACTGCCTAATTCGATGATATTTTCTCTATTCACATAAAGGAAAAGGATGATAAACGTCAAAATATTGCTAAATTCGATGATTTTTAGTACAAAACCAAACGCAAGAAAACTTGCTTAAAATGCAATATTATGCAAAATTCTGAGATATGAAGGTCAAATCACGTATCGTGATACTACATGAAGTAGTATCGAAATATTGGTAAAAACGAATATATTTACGTAAAATCACACTACATGAAAAACGAGAAAAAAGTCACTATTTTACCAAATTTGAGGATTTTAACTTCAAATCATAGAGCGAGGTTTCGTATTATTTAGATCCAAGAAAAGACATATGACAATGTTGTTTCCAACAAATGAAAAAATCAATGTGTTTTTC